>NW_026054547.1:731699-989337 GCF_022478715.1 Daldinia decipiens
CCTACTTGTTTTTTCAATCATAATGTTTTCATAATGGATGTTATCAATTTGAAAAGGTACCGTCCCGCGCCTATACATTCCAAACCCCCCCCCCACCCTGCCCCCCCCCCCCCCCCCCCAAACGCGCAGGGTCTTATCATCGTGTGGTCCGTCGGTCCCATGCGTTGTCATCACTTTCCTAAGGCTAGTGGTGCCGGCTGAGTTGGCACCCTTCTCTTCCAGTCACGAGTCCCTCCTCTCCCCCAAGAAGTCAATCCCACGCGATTAAGCGCGGTCAGTCGAAATAGCTCTGTCACGAGCCGTCAACACCCCATCTTGCAGACTTCACCGTACTATCGCCAAGACTTCATGACCTCTGAACCCACTCCATCGGGTTTGCTCACCGTACTCCGTAGCCTCATAATAGGTAACTGTTACATATTACATGTGAACATCGCTCCAGGTCTGATTGTATGTACATACGCATGTAGCCCCTAGCCCGTAGATTGTGATCATTGCCGTACTCGGTAACCCAAAAACATCTAGTTTAACGATTTCTAATTATAACGTTTGATTATATTGAATAGTGACATTTATAGACTGCCTACCTAGCTTTAAACGTGCCAATACGTGCATTAAGCATTATTTCATACTACATGAGTAATTTAATTAGTATTCTGGTATTCTTTTCCCTGATCGCATTATCAATTTTGATCCCCTCTGTTCGATCACTGTAACAGATTAGACGCTAGAAATAAACCCGATCCTCATCTCGGATAGGTAAACAAAGCATGTTACCCATCTGTGACTCATAGCTCATCACTAGTAGTGAAATTAGGATATTTGTCCCTGCCCCAATCAATAGGATCCCCCCCTGGGACACACAAACCCAATCTCCAGAAATAGTCTCGATGCGCAAAGAACAATTGCCACAATTTGAACCGGCTAGGAATATCCCAGAGTCCACTGGTCCGCATCATAGCATCGTGTTCTCGTTCCTTAATTAGGGCTTGGCCAACCGTCCTAAGCGGCTCCCCAACCGAGCCAGCGATGCACCTCGAGTCCTCATCCCCTGCACACTGTTGAATATCCGAAGGTTCGGGAGGTAAATTGGATTTGGTAATGAAAAGTTCGCCGGCGTGAGATCTATATCCCCACTCCGACAGTGGAAGCAACGGTACGGGATCGTCCACATGTGTTACCCGCCGATATGTTTGTGCTTCGTATTGCTTTCCCATACCGCCAAGATCGAAAACTGAATCAAGGTATTTGACGAATCCATCGTTGCCAACCCGCGGCTCGCCAAAAGTTGTCACAACAATGTTATCCCAGCCAGAAACGGCTTTGAGCTCCAACGCTGCGAGCGCTGCGACGGCGCCACCTAAGCTGTGGCCGACAAGGTAAATCGGGTAGTCGGGATGTTGTTCCTGTAATGGTTCAAGTGCTGGCAGAACGACGGTCCGGGCTATCTTCCACGATGCCAAGAAACCCATGTGAACTGTGCAATTCTTGCAAGTATGTTTTGATTCTTTAGGTGGTTCAGATCCTCCTTGATCTGGCGATGGGTATGGAACATATTCCTGAGGGATCGTGCTTAGGTCTACAACGGTATTCGTTATACTATAGGTGCCACGAAATGCGACGATAATTGCCCCTTGGTTTCTGTTACCCGCGGTATCGCCCTCGCTATCAGACCCGCTTGGCGACGTCCCATGATCTATAGCAATATAGCCACAGCTATCGCTCATCAAAACTCCGGTGTTCCATGTCGCGACAAGATCTAGGGTTGGGAATTCCTTGCATCGAGATGCACAGGAAAAGGGCGGCGTGATGCCAGTGGTGCCGACGCAATAAGTTATATCTACTAGGCGGGAGAGACGCTCGAGAGATGCGAAGAGGTCATTCGAGATATGATCAGCAGTCGTAGCATCGTTCTGTTCTCGGAGAGGGTACTGGTCCACTAGGGGGGACCCTGCCACGATGGTGGCTGTTAAGTACAATAACCACAAAGAGATCAGCATCGTACTATAGGGCAGGTTTGGTAGCGATTTCGGGTGCGTAGTGTCGAGAATTTCTGCTTGAGAGATTAATATCGAAGATAGCCATGTCCTAGAGAAGACAGGCTCGTGGCCTACGATGGAGAAGATTGAATAAGGAGGTGAGTCGGCTATTAGGTATTATATAAAATGATGAAAACGATGAAAATGAAGATGCTCTAAAACGCCAGATTGACGTTGTGTGGGTGCATTAAGCATCGCGCCAATGCTCTTTTTAGCAGGGTCTAGTTTATGGAGTCGATGTAATGTAATGTTTTAAAGTTATTATGGTTAAAAGGGGATATCGTTAACAACATTAACAGATGAGACGAGGTTCCTCCCTTGGCTTCTTAACGATCTGGCTATTGCTAGGGCTCACCTGCCCAACTCAATGCATACGCTGTTAACAAGTCAGGAAATGACGAGGGAGGTAACTGCTGTGGCCAATAGGAACCTTAGCTACTGCTAATAGTATACCTACTGGTAGTTGGTAACGCGGGGTAAGGTATACCGTTCTGGGGAATTGCTGGTACAAGACTTAGGTAATACCTAGGTTACTAGATTGAGCTTCCGCTATTCCCGTTCTGCTCTAACACACCTAACGTGCCTTCGCATGCTAAGTAATTAAGCATTAAGCTACACAAGTAGTAAGAATCTTGATTGAGCCTCAATTAAGCAATTAATAATAGGTAACTATCGATGAAGCGGCTTTTTATCTAGCTCTAACACCATCTCGTCTGATATAGGAATGTCCGATTAAGCAAACCCAACGTCTCGTCCATCTTGCTTGTGAATAGTCATCTATTCGAATCACATGAAGAGCTTGTATGATAATTACGTGTCGTAGGCAACATCAACTTCCCGTTGTTTCCTATCGTCTTTTTACCAACGCTCAGCGAGAAGGCGGTGGTGCCGGTTCGAGACTGTCGAAATCTCCTACAATCGGAGATTGCTTAGCCACACAGGTGGTTCCCGATGTAGAATTTGTGCAAGCCAGGTCTGGCCTGATGAGACCAGATGCTTCGAATTGAGGAACACTATACGTTGTTAGCTACCTATCTTGACATTGTCATCGCGTTGGGTAGAGAGTCAATATAGAAACAATCTACGTACTTTCCAGGACATGCTGCCTCAATCAAGGTTAGGCCTGCGATACCAGTTGTCTGGTAAATAAATGCAACGTTCGAGTCATCGCAGGGCCATCGGTTAGAGCCACTCAGCTTCGAGGTTGAATTGCGGCTGCAGCTGGTATTGATTCCAGTACTCGGATCATCGAAAAGGAACGAGGTACTATTTTTACCACTGTCTGTTCTATCCGTGTAGATGGTGAAGTTGGAAACGGTATAGTTGGCCGGGAACGTGCAGTCAGTGGCTTTAAGGCTCACAGGGATGGCGTATTTCAAGGCCTTCGAAGTGGCCGGCACGGCCAAAAGGCCTAGAAGCGCAATAGCGTACATTGTATGATTTATAGAAGTGAATTGGATGATGTGGAATTATGAAGCCGTGAGATATCTCGGGATTGTGCCGAGTTTTGTTGTGGAAGAATCTTAGTAGACTGTTCCTGATCTTCTGAAATTCGTGGATCCAGCACGCAAGTACCTTGTTTTAAGTCGAATCCTACATCAGCTTGGGGCGGCGTTTCTCCTAGCAGGATATCACTGTGCATCTGTGTATCTTTCATTTAGGTACGTGACATAGGTACCTATGTTTGTACCTTTCGTCCCTTCACAGATTATCGAGTACCGAGAGAGCCGAGTACGAATTTAAGGAAGTAGGACACGGCTAGACGTGCGAGTTGTGTTACAAATCATAACTCAATTAGGCGAACGATTCGCTACAGCTGTACGCTCCTTCTGCAAGATACCGCCCAGCAGTTTCCTGCGCGTATCCGCCAGGCTGGACCTGCAGGGGCTAGGAGCAAACAACATTACATCATTAATTTTCAAGCATGAATCCAAGCCAGTCATTTAACTGTATTTGCCAACCTGCACACTTTACAATTGAATTAAGTAGTTAACTAGCCCAACTTAAACAAACAAGATATTGTAAAGAGCCAGTCAACCAAAACATACCTATCAGCATACCTATCGTTATAAAAGGAGCATAATCTTAGCAACAGTAACCTTATAAACTGCAAATCTTTCTAAGATAACTGGTCATGTTTCTACAGAATCCCATTTTAATGTTTGGGTACTGGCTAGATAATAACCTATGTAAATTGATATATCAATACAAAGTTGCTCCCACTACTAGATATTGAAAAGCCGTGCCTGACAGTTGATTATACCTAATCTCAGCCATCACTATTTAGAAGGATCGTGTAGTTAAAAAGTGTTGAAGCATAGTTTTAGGCAATAACTACTAAAGAAACGATCGTGTCTGCTTTTATCAACTTAGCCATACATGTATATACTAGGTTACCTAAATAAAAGGTAAAACAGAATATAAGACCACGTGCATATGACTTTAAAGAATACCCAGAGCGGACTATTCCACATTTACCTATATGCATGCACATACCCATTTGAAGTATTTAGGTACAGTACTTTAAGTACATATATGTAGTCGACCCCGCCATCCCACTTGACGCGTCTTCTTACGGGCCTAAACTTCACTTCAACTTCAACTAACTAGTCCTTAACTAAAGCGCATATCCAAGCGCATGGGGGAAAGTGATATCATCTTCTTCTAATATTCAACATATGATGAGTTGATTCATCCGATATTATCATGGGCCTTCCCTTAAGAATGGACAACATTCACGCACCTACCGTTCCTGCGGGACCCTCATCCCGGCCGCTAGCAAATGGAAATGCAAAGCATCTCTCATTTGCTGAACTTCAGGCCAAGAAAGACGATATGGAAGCTGAATTAAAAGCCCTAAGTAGCGTTCTTGACTCGGTTAGTGGTCGCCATCCAAGCCCATTATAACACGGTCCTGATTCTATCTACAGCATGGTGTCAATATGGAAACGCCTTTGACCACGGCCGATGGATTTCCTCGGGCAGATATTGACGTTGCGCAAAGTAGGAGCTCCCTCCCCCCAACAGAGACACTCTTGAATTTGACCTAACCCCCTCCATAGTACGTACCACCCGAGCTCGAATCATCCGCCTAAAAAACGACTACAAAGACCTCCTCAATACCTTAGAGAAATACCTCCATGAACATTTTGCGAGCATACAAGATGCCGATGATGTCGCGCCCGCTTCAGCAAACCGTACCGAGATGTTAGGCGACTCGATCCCGGCAACTTTGGAGGAACCTTTCGCGAAGGTGAACAGCGTCGTTGCAGGCAGCCCGGCAGATTCAGCCGGCTTGAAGCCCGGAGATGAAATTCGAAATTTCGGCTACGTTAATAGGGGAAACCATGACGGCCTCAAGAAAGTCGCAGAGTGCGTCCAAGGAAATGAAGGTGTAAGTTGCACCCTACGAGAATTCGAGGCGCTAAGGCGGGGTTTAGGCCATAAGACTGATCTTCTATACAGCAACGGATTCTTGTTAAGATAACCCGCCGAATAGAATCCAACCAAAAGCAAGAGCTACAGCTGAATTTAACTCCACGGCGGGATTGGGGAGGAAGAGGCCTGTTGGGATGCCATATTCTACCGCTATAGGTAGTTTTAATGGTCTAATTATACCATACGGTACGGTATCAAACTATTGATTCTATTATAGATGCGAACATTTCCGCATCTTGCAATAGGCCACCTCTTTTTCTCGCATTGAATGGAGATAGCGCCAGTCGAGGCAAAGGCTTTTTCAACGGGTAGAGAAGACAAATAGTATTGATAATCATTGATTTTTTTCTGCTTGGGTAATTAATGATTTAGATGTGGTTTAGGTATGTATTCATACGGCACAACTAGGCAGCTTTAAAACCCGAACCAGTGTATGTAGGAGACAATCACGCCAGCAGTCATCCAACTGACATACGAAATGCTATTTAACTTTTGGCTAGGTTAGCCTAAATGCTGCCCAGCTTCCTTTGTAACAGGGCTGTTGACACAAAAGTCGTTGGGCTCGCCGTGTTACCAACTAGAAGAAACTACCTACCTAAATATCCGGCCAGCGAGTTTGCCGCAGCTCCCTTGCTAGTTGCCTAATGTTCACGCCCAAAATAAGCCTAGCACCTTGAGTCCCTAGTGAATCATTTTATTCTAGCTGTTAATGTAAAAGTCGAGTGCTGCCTGTGGAGGGTGAGTCAGCGAGAAGAGGGAAATGGAATTTCAAATGGTACCATGAAACGTTGCTAGTAAACGAATTTGATGGTTGCTATGGAAGGCAATAGATAAGTGCTAAATTCCACAGTTTAAACAATAACGGTAGCAACGTAAATCCTAGGTTTTTTTATTTTTAGATGCCACAAGGCTGAGGTATTAGAAATGTACTTTGTTAGGTACATACACATGTATGATTCACAATAACAGAAGGCTAGGAAATACCAATCAAAACAACAAATATATATAGAAATAGAAAAAAAAAAAGGTACAACTTCAGAGTCAGGTATATGTAAGGTAGGTATATTTTAGATAACCACGGTGTAAATATAGAGAGATATGCCGTTCCTGACGACTTAAATTCAAGTACCTTGCAGGCAAATGATAAATGGAACGATGCAAGTGCCGTCAGGCTACTCAGGTACGTTTTGCTATCAATAATACATCTGGAAGGTCGTTTCCTACCTCAAATGTGCGTCATTGTCGCCCATTCCGTTAATGCCCAGGTGATCACGTGCTGCCCCGCAACCGTGCACCCGATTTTTTTTTCCCAGAGGGAAACCCAACCTTATTAGATCTTCTTGCCCGGTCCCGCCGCCTCTCGAAACTCTCAAAAAAACATTAGCCCGCTCATCATTTCAACGACTATTTTACGAACACCCCCGTATTATTCTCCGCGATCTTGTCTCGATACCATCAAGTACGTCCGCCCGCTTCTCGATACATCTTCAATAACTCATATCGAGGTTGCAAAATACCATTCTACGCTTTTTTTCTTTTCCATCATTTAGTCATTCCCCACTAACGCCGAGCCTAGTCTTCCCCATCTTCTGTTTACCTCACGTCAACAGAGGATTCCACAATGGCTGCCGAGACGCCTACCTTCAAGCTCGTCCTTGTCGGCGATGGTGGTACTGGAAAGGTAAATATATTCATCCTCTCTGGATCTCATCTGCTATATCTTGACGCTTATCAGCCTTCTACCGGCATGTTAAGATCTATTTACTATGTGCCGCCCTGCGCATAATTTGCCCCGCCTTTTGCTCTTGATCTTGAAGACCATGTCACTGACCATGATTATTAGACCACCTTCGTCAAGCGACATCTGACGGGTGAATTCGAGAAGAAGTATATGGCCACTCTTGGTGTTGAGGTCCACCCCCTTGGCTTCACGACCGTAAGTCGGACTAATCCTCGCCTCGGCCTATCGCATCCGTCCTATCTGGCGCAAAATATCTAACGATAATTAGAACTTCGGCAACATCACCTTCGATGTGTGGGACACTGCTGGTCAGGAGAAGTTCGGCGGCCTTCGTGATGGTTACTACATTAATGGGCAATGTGGTATTATCATGTTCGACGTGACCTCTCGAATTACCTACAAGAACGTTCCCAACTGGCACCGTAAGCAGAATAGATCCCCGATCTCTTTTTCGTATTAACTCACAATTGTATCCCAGGTGATCTGGTCCGTGTCTGTGAGAACATCCCCATCGTTCTGTGCGGTAACAAGGTCGATGTGAAGGAGCGCAAGGTCAAGGCCAAGACCATCACTTTCCACCGAAAGAAGAACCTCCAATACTACGATATCTCCGCCAAGTCGAACTACAACTTCGAGAAACCATTCCTCTGGCTGGCCCGCAAGCTCGTTGGCAACCCTCAGCTAGTAAGTTCGACCGCTCCCGTCGATATTCACAATAGCTAACCTGATTAGGAATTCGTTGCTGCTCCCGCTCTTGCACCCCCCACTGCCGTGGTCGATGAGGCACTTCTCAAGCAGTACCAGGAGGAGATGGACAGCGCTGCTCAGCAGCCCCTGCCTGGTGAGGATGAGGATGATGACTTGTAAATGAGTTACGACGAGAGGACACAACTGGTGGACTACGAGGATTATGGTAATACTTTAAGTTCGGAAAGACAAGGGGGCTGCTTGTGCGGGCTAATGCAGAACGGCTGCGTACGCTCTGAGTTGGGGTCGATAACCTTTCATGGCCGTTGATTTCAGATGCATGGCTGCATTTGCAGCTTTCTAGATAGCAACCCCCCCAAATAGACAGTTATATGAGAAGGAATTGCAGTCTACTATTACGTACATAGGTGTTTCGCCTTATAGACATTTGTGCAATATGAAAATATACTGCCAACCCCGAACTATATTTAAACTTGGCCAGAAATACATGTCACATATTTACCTGATATGTGAGGTAGGTAATCAAAAGTAGATCTAGACCCAGTGCGTTTATCCCCGTGCTGGTTTATCTCACTCTTGCAATTTTAGGTAGGTACCTGGGTGTGTACATGTAGGTATGTAACCTAGTATGCTTATGATGCAAGTCATGGAGCCCGTCCAATCGAAATCGATCTTTGGACCCTAAGATAGTCTAGCGGTATGTACATAGGGATGCTAGCGTCGGATTAGATTGGGGCTCCAGCTTTTGCAGCTCAGGTCCGTTCAGGGCCGAACAGCGATAGAGGCCACCTAGAATGTCGCTAAATGCAAGTGAGAGAACACGTTGCTGTGTAAAAGGTCCACATTCAACCTCAAGAGCGACGATTTCTTTCCACCACTATCTATACAGTTACCTACTTCGGCACATCCTTTCCTTTACACTCTGGCAACTTCGGTTTTCTGTGGCGACTTTCAACCAGCTACTTTCAGAGCTAGACTAGTGATCGTAAAAATAAAAAAAAGATATGTGGCATCTTTAAAGATTCTATCAGAAACTCTCTTCGCATATCGCCAACCCCTCCATCGATTCAAGTTTTTTGATCGAGCTGGTTCCGCTCACTTTTTATGCTCATTCATAGGTAGCGATTAACAATCTAAATATCTTGTTGCATTTGTTTAGTCTTCCCGTTAGGAAAAGAATTCCTGCGGCACCGTCCCGCCACCCTCGTCGGCTGCCATGGAGAGCGCCTTCGCGAAGCCTACAAGCGAGGTCTTAGCCGCCTTTAAGGTAGACCCAAAGGCTGGTCTTACGGATGAACAGATTGCTGAGCTACGAAGTAAACATGGGAAGAACTGTATGTTGCAATGTTGCAATGCGCCAGATTAGAAAACAGCCAAGTCGATGTGTATGCTAACTTGCTGTAGCTATCCCGGACGAACCGCCGACACCACTATGGGAGCTTATTCTCGAACAATTCAAAGATCAATTGGTTTTAATACTCTTAGGATCTGCGGCTGTGTCCTTCGTCTTGGCTCTCTTTGAAGACGAAGAAAGTGGCTGGAGCGCATTTGTCGATCCTTTGGTTGTAAGTTTTACCCGCTTCTTATTTTGCGACCCAGAAGCTAACTTGGCCGGTTCTTAAGATTCTTACTATTCTCGTGCTCAATGCTGTCGTCGGTGTTTCCCAAGAAAGCAGCGCTGAAAAGGCGATCGCCGCGCTTCAAGAATACTCTGCGAACGTCGCTAGCGTGGTCAGGAATAATGGACATGTCTCGCGGGTCAAGGCCGAAGAATTGGTTCCTGGTGATATTATCTCGGTGGCTGTTGGCGACAGGATACCTGCCGACTGCCGTGTTATTTCGATCGAAAGCAACAGTTTCGCCGTGGACCAGGCCATCTTAACCGGAGAAAGCGAAAGCGTGGGCAAGGATAATAATGTGGTCGTGAATGATGAGAAGGCAGTCCTCCAGGACCAGGTCAATATGCTCTTCTCGGGAACAACCGTCGTGACTGGACGTGCTAAGGCGATGGTGGTTTTGACTGGATCGAATACTGCGATTGGCGACATCCACGAGAGTATCACAGCCCAGATTTCCGAGCCGACTCCTCTCAAGCAGAAGCTCAACGATTTCGGCGACTCTTTGGCAAAGGTTATTACGGTTATCTGTATTCTCGTATGGCTGATCAACATCCCCAACTTCGCGGACCCAAGCCATGGAAACTGGACCAAGGGTGCCATTTATTATCTTAAGATTGCCGTCTCTCTTGGTGTTGCAGCTATTCCCGAAGGTCTTGCCGTTGTTATCACTACCTGCCTAGCCTTGGGAACCCGCAAGATGGCCGCAAAGAATGCTGTCGTCCGAAGCCTGCCATCTGTTGAAACCCTAGGAAGCTGCAGTGTTATTTGCTCGGACAAGACGGGTACTCTTACAACGAACCAGATGAGCGTAAGCAAGATCGTCTACATCAACGCCGATGGTACCGACTTAGAAGAGCTTGACGTTGAGGGTACTACCTTTGCACCGAAAGGAGACATCAAGCATGACGGCAAAGTGGTGAGGGACCTTGCTCAAAGCTCAAGTACAATCCGCCAGATGAACGAGGTCGCTGCCCTTTGCAATGATGCTAGACTCGTGTACGATACCCGATCCGGTACTTTCTCTAATGTAGGAGAGCCCACCGAAGGAGCCTTGAGGGCTCTAGCCGAAAAGATTGGACCATGCGCACCGACAAACTGGAGACTTGAGGACAGCGTCCATCACGCTAGCGGCTGGTATGAAGCCAAGTTCCCTCGACTTGCCACATATGAATTCTCTCGAGACCGGAAAAGCATGTCTGTCCTTGTCCAAGCCGGCGACCAACAAAAGCTTCTGGTTAAAGGTGCCCCTGAATCCATTATCGAGCGCTGTGCGTTTACCCTGGTTGGTGCTGATGGCAACCGTGTTCGTATCGACAACAAGCTTCGTGATCTGCTCTTGAAGGAGGTCGTCGAATATGGTAACCGTGGACTACGAGTTATTGCCCTTGCTAGCTTAGATGATGTTGGATCCAACCCCCTACTTCACAATGCCAAGTCGACAGCTCAATATGCCCAACTAGAACAGAACCTTACCCTACTAGGTCTCGTCGGTATGCTGGATCCTCCTCGGCCAGAAGTTCCCGGTGCTATCAAGCAATGCAAGGACGCCGGTATCAGAGTTATCGTTATTACGGGTGACAACCGCAACACCGCGGAGAGCATCTGTCGCCAGATCGGAGTCTTTGGAGAATATGAGGATCTTAAGGGAAAGAGTTTCACTGGCCGAGAATTCGACAACTTAAGCCCTAGCGAGCAGCTAGAAGCAGCGAAACATGCATCTCTCTTCTCGCGCGTGGAACCCAGTCACAAATCAAAGCTTGTAGATCTCCTCCAGTCTCTCGGTGAAGTTGTCGCCATGACTGGAGACGGTGTCAATGATGCTCCCGCTCTCAAGAAATCGGACATTGGTGTTGCGATGGGATCCGGTACTGACGTCTCCAAGTTAGCTGCCGACATGGTCCTTGCGGATGACAACTTCGCTACGATCGAGGTTGCTATCGAGGAAGGCCGATCTATCTACAACAACACGCAACAGTTCATCCGCTACCTCATTTCCTCGAACATCGGAGAAGTCGTCTCAATCTTCCTTACTGCCGCCCTGGGTATGCCGGAAGCTCTTATTCCCGTCCAACTGTTATGGGTCAACCTCGTCACCGATGGTTTGCCTGCTACCGCCTTGTCTTTCAACCCCCCGGACCATGATATTATGAAGAGACAACCACGAAAGCGAGATGAAGCGCTCATAGGTGGCTGGCTGTTCTTCAGGTACCTGGTTATTGGATCTTACGTTGGTATCGCCACTGTTGCCGGATATGCCTGGTGGTTCATGTATAACCCCGAGGGTCCTCAAATTAATTTCTATCAGCTTTCTCACTTCCACCGATGCTCCACCGAGTTTTCGGAAATCGGATGTGAGATGTTCGGTAACGAAATGTCCAAAGCAGCATCGACGATATCTCTTTCTATCCTCGTCGTCATCGAGATGCTGAACGCTATGAACGCCCTGTCGTCTAGCGAGTCCTTGCTAACCCTGCCCCTCTGGAAGAATATGATGCTAGTCTACGCCGTCACTTTGTCGATGGCGCTCCACTTTGCACTCCTTTACACGCCCTTCCTCCAGAGTTTGTTCTCCATCCTGCCTCTGAACTGGAATGAGTGGAAAGCGGTGCTTATCATCAGCGCACCAGTTATGTAAGTTGTCTTCTTAACCATAGTTGATTCCGCAAAGTACTAATTTGTCACAGTATCATCGATGAAGTCCTCAAGGCCATCGAAAGGCAGTTCTTCATCCAGAAGACGACGGATGATGTTACAGAGGCCAAGAAGAAGGCGTAGCGGGGCATAGATCTAAGTTCTACATAGACTAGAGTAGACGTATTACACCGCAAATGCAAATTAGGCTGCGCAATATAGATGAATAAGAAATACGATGCATTCATGGAACGAAAAGTAGCATAAGAGATTCCGCGTGAGGTTTTTCATCTTGACTTTAGCCATCTTGCTTAAGTTACTACCTTTGATATCAGTACAATAACGGGCTATTTGCCATCTCGTGTCTGCCTCTGCTCATTTGCTATGTCTGATTTGCCTTGCCCCCGTAAATATTTCTTTCTAGTCCCTATCTATTCGTGGAGTTGACCAAACCACCCCGTTCGAATTACCATCTACCTTGCGTATGAGGTATCTAGTATACGATAGTAGACCTAAGATAGCACCGGACCAGATATAATATGTCTCTTAATCTTGTCGGCCCTTTAGTAATCGCTTGGTGACCTTATCCTTCTCAATAATGTACACATGCGCGCCCCAGCCTGATAAAGCATCTCGATCAACGGCGCTTAGCAGAGCCTGCGAGATTGTTTCGAAGAGGTCATCGGGGCCCTGGGTTGCGATTGTATATTAGCATGTCTTCGTTCACACAAAAGCAAAAGCTCCAAATTCGACGGGGCAGGATGCTCGTCTGCGCATATATTATAGGCCATGTATAGGTAGGTGGGTTTATATGGCTACTCACCAGATCGGGCTCCCACAAGCTTTCGCACATGCCAAACAGCTGCTCGGAAGCGGTGCCGCTGACGATGAAGTCCTTGGCGAAGTCGATGCAGCCGATGGAGTCGAAGCCGCAGATGAAGGGGTTGCCGGACTTGGGCTCGAGGCCGGCGACGACGGGGCTGACGAAGTAGGGGCCGAAGCGGCGCTCGTAGAGGGAGGAAGAGACGAGGTTGGCGAAGGTGGTGGGGGCGATGTTGCGCTCCTCGCGCAGGCGGTACATGTTCACCTTGTACCGGAACAGGTCCGACACCGTGGACACGTCGGTGGCCAGGCCGGTGAGCCCGAGGAATACGTCGCCGTACTGGAAGATCTTGGGGAAGTTGTTGGAGACGGTGAGGGCTTGCAGACCCAGACGCAGATCGCAGGCTATGGCGACGCAGTCCTTGCCTACCATGGCTAC
Organism: Daldinia decipiens; assembly: GCF_022478715.1. Lineage (NCBI taxonomy): Eukaryota > Fungi > Ascomycota > Sordariomycetes > Xylariales > Hypoxylaceae > Daldinia > Daldinia decipiens. Next base: position 745,137 of record NW_026054547.1, read on the forward strand.
GCAGGCGCCGCCGTCTGTGCGTTCGCTCGGTTAGTTATTTGTTCTCGGCTTGGGAGTAGGAGTAGGAGTAGGAGTAGGAGTATGGGAGTGCGCACTTATAGAGAAGGGCGACGACTAATTCTACACGTTAGCTATATTATTATCTTGTTAGGTGGGAGCTTGGCTATCGTAGAGCTTACCATGGCGTCGGATGTATTACTGAAAAAATAAAAATAAAACGGCGAGGCTTGGTAGGACCGTGATAATAAAGTGTGTCGACTTTAGTTTGGCGGTTCGCAGATGATGTCTCGTCGGCGAGTAGCAGTTCGCTGTGGTGAGGATAGCTCAATGGCGGCGTGGGCGTGGGTGTGGGTGTGGGTGAGGGCGGGCTTGAGGTTTGGTTGTAGGTAATGGCAGCTTAAGGTACAAGACCAAAGATACGTTAGCGTTAGCGTCGGCAAGGCAAACACGTCTGGCGCGGCAGCTCAGCTCCAGATCGGGCCAGGTCAAGTCCGGTACGGTTTCTCGGAAAATTGACGGCTAATCAAGACTGGTATCACAGAAGTACTGTTTGTATTGCACAGAAGTATACTTGTACTAATAGAAAACATCAGTGCTCCGCTTGCCCCTCCATTATGGAAGCTACCTATGTACATAGGTACATACAACGACGCAGCTGCGATCTTAAGGGCTGATGTAATCGTACTGCTACCTACAACCTAGAGACATGTGGAAAAGGGACTTTTAGATATTCTTTCATATTCTACTGACAACTTTCATCGGACGCGTTTCCGTCTTTTGGAGTTAAATTACGTCGCTATTATCTAGTTAGACATTCAAGTTTCTAAAAAAGGTCTTTTAAGAAAGTCTAACTGGTCTCACTTGAAATATAGAATATCGTCGACCAGATCCTACAACACATGGCGACCAATGTCAAGGTTGTGGGAACGGACCTTAAGCAGGTGACCATTAAGGTCAATCCTGAAGCCTACCTGACAGATATTTTAGAGCAAGCTTGCGAGAAGCTCAAGGTCCCCTCCAACAAATACCTATTTAAACACAAGCAAAAGACGCTAGATCTGTCGCAGACATGGCGAACCTCAGGTCTACCACCCGGCGCCAGGCTCGAACTCATCGTCCGCTCTAATACCCCCTCCGCCATCAACGTCGCCTTGCAACTCCCGGCTCCCGAGTCAAATCTATTCCCGCCATTCGGTCGAATCACGGAGAAGCTACCGAGCGATATTGCGATATGGCAGCTTTTACGCCAGTTCGAGAGCGGCAAGTCGAGTCAGGGGAAGAATCTAAACATCACAGCGAGGGGCGTGGCGCAAACAAATAACGGAGCAGCCGCAGGTAGTGGACAATTGTATTATGAGACTCCGGTCCTGACGATCGAGAATAGAACGCTGTCAACTTTTGCCGACTTTCAGAAGAGCCTATCGCAGTTAGGGTACAATTCGGGAGGTGTCCTGATACGCCTATCTTTTCAGAAGACTGACAAGACGTTGGTGGATGCTATGGGAGAGATGAGTCAGTTCTTCAAGACAGAAGAAGCGAACCAGGAGAAGGCGCAGGAGTCTAGCAGTGAATCGACGACAAATAATGAGGCTGCCCCTTTAACTGATGCGCTGCCTTCGGATAGTGTGATGGGTGGTTCCTCAGAAGAGAAGCCGGAGACGGATGTGCCTGAAGCAACTCAACATGATGACGCAGACCTTTCTTCCGCGGCGCAAGCACCTCCAGTAGACGCTATGGACGTCGACGTCCCATCCGCTGATAGCCGCCCCGTCACCATCTTCTCCGCGCCCACCTCCGGTACGCCAGCTGCAGCCTTACGAGAAGAATCCGACGAAGTTTTTGCCCCACGCATCGAACATGCGCAGGCCCATCAAAGGCTGCTGAAAGCCGCAGGCGAGAACAGGCGCCTCCTTTCCGACAAGGAGCTCAAAGAAAAGGCTGCCGCCGAAGCAGCCAGGGTAGCGGCCGTCAAGTCTATCAAGATCAAGGTCCGCTTCCCAGACAACTTTTCCGCAGAGTGGCCCTTCGGCCCAGACGACACGGGCGCAACGCTGTACGCCGAGATCAGGAAAATTATGGCCAACGAGGCAGTGCCGTTCAAGCTGGTACTGCCGCCCGGCAAGACGGCCATCAAGGACGACAGCAGCCCCGCGAGTAGGCTCATCGGCGGATACCGCTTAAGCTCTAATACGCTGGTGAATTTCATGTGGGACGACAAGGTGTCTGCTGAGATTCGGAAGCAGCCGTTCTTGAAGAACAGCGCTGCTGGTCACGCACAGAAGGTGGTTGTTCCTGACGTTCCTGAAGTAGAAGTCGAGGACGAGGCGGGCCATAATGCTGCTAACATACCAGTGCCCGCACCCCAGCCAAGGGGCGAAGGTGATGGGTCTGGGTTCAAGAAGCCCAAGTGGCTGAAGGGGTTCGGGAAAAAGTGAAAAGGAATACGACGAACGATGTCTTGTGTGCTGGGTTTAGAATCAGGGAATCAACATCTGCTTGGAGTTTATGTAACATTATCGGGGACTTTTCACATGGCATATAATTCATCAAGAATTGATTCTAAGTCATGAAATGAATATAACTTGGCTTGCCAAATCAAGATTCCCAGGTCTTGTTCCTATTCGTGTCGTAGGCTATTTGGGATTCGGGTAGATAGCCGTGGCTATGGCAAAGCTAGCTATCATGTCCGTACCGATCCTCCATAAATTCATTAATGCCAAGACGGACGCCAGACCTCATGCCGAACAGTTTGCTTCTTTTTTTTGGTTCCCTCGACGCCCCGTTAAACCGCCATGATTTCCCACTCGAGATCATGTCGTTTAGTGACCGGCTCTGCGAGACTCGGCGATGACGCGCTGGAGCTCGTCGACCTTCTTCTTGGCACGGCCGAAGGTACCGAGCTGATAATTTGATTAGTCTTGGGATGTTTGAAGACGAAGGGACGTAGATAGATGCATACCCGCTTCTTGGCTAGCTTACGGGCTCGCTTGTCCTTGCTGTTTCGCAGCAGTTCGATGACTCGGCGCTCGTAGGGGGCAAGACTGTGGTGAAGCAGACGTTAGTGATTTGATAATATCAAGATATACCTTGAGGGCATTGTGTTGCGACCCTCGGGACCATTCGACCCCGAGTAGTGCACGGGTATCAAAGGGATATGTATATAAGTGTGAGAGAATGACTTACCCGGCAACCTCCTTGACGATGTCACGAACGAAGGCAGTACGCTTGCTGAGGTGGCCCTTGGTTCGTGAAACGCGAGGCTTGACGACGCGAGCAGTGGTTTTCTATAATTACCGAAGAATCCAAAAGTCAGCCCATTGTCCATCGTCTGCTATACTGCATTCGCGAAAGAAAAACATGATTGCAAGAGCAGAGATCCTCCACGAGGTGAGACGGGCGGAGACGACTCTTTGTTTCTTTCGCAAAATCTTTCTTTTTTTTGCTTTTCGAATACAGAGAAAGGCGGGCAGGTAGGTGGTTCATCTTACATGGCCGTGGTTGAGACCGATGGTGAGCCCGGTACGGGCTGGCGCTTCCTTTGCCATCGCGGAAGGTGTTGGTGGTGGTAAGTGATGGCTGTTGGGTTAGTAGAATTTCGCGGTAGGAGGAAGAGAAAGGGTATGAAAAGTTCCCAGGGCCTAAGTTTGGAGATTTTGCAATTGAGCGGGTGGGTTTGTGAGTGTGGGGCGGGGCGGATGTGGAAGAATTAAGCGAATTTTTGGCGGCTGGTTTTTATTGGCTAGCCTCGCCTCTATCTTCGAGATAGAGGATATGTGGTCCGTGTCCAATCATATCAGCAGCTTATCGATAATAATACTTAGGTACATGTAATGCTCATCTCATTGGAACGCGGATAGCGGATGGTTGGAATGTCTGCTAAGGTAGCACCGATTCACCGACGGTGTCCGTTCTTGTACACGAAAAGTCGTATTCGTGCTGAAGGTGTGATAGATGTATGCACGCATCGAAACCGTTCGTATCGTATCTGGTTTTCTTCGTCTTCTTCTCATACCTCTCAATTCGTTTTCATGACCACCATCAATATCATGATATCATTCACCGAAGGGGGAATCATTCGAACTATATGATCTTAGATGAATGACAACATAGCTGACGAAAATGAAAAAAGAAATGTGGATCGTCATTTGGCACATCGGAATGTCGTTTGTTACCAGGGTGCTGACGATATGACGCAGCTATCTAGTTTGTGTCATTACGGGTAACTTACGGGTAGCTGGGTGAAGCTGCTGCACCTATGCCTGCTATCAATTGACGTACCTTAGTAGAGCTAGGTTAGGTAGAGAGTAAGCTTAAGGTAGGTTTAGGTGCGCTAAAGTTAACTAGTTTAAAGTCGTGTCACTTCATAAACATTGAAACCACCCGATTAAAATGTTTACGAAACCTCGTCCGAGACGCAGGTAAGGAACTGCTCGCGGCCAGCTAGTTTTTTTAGCTGTTTTTTTTTACTTGGCTTTTTACATAGTAACAATCGTTTTTGTTAGGGAAGCAATTGTTTTTTCGCCTTGCTCCCTCCTCCCCCCCACTACGCCCATTCGCTATTGCTGTTCGCTTCTTTCCTTCGCAGGCTCGAAGTCAGCTCTGCTGTCACTCGTTCGATGTCCCCGTCTCTATCTCTCTTTCTCTCTACCAATAACTAGGGTACTGCTGCATGTCCCAACTTGCAGTATCACCTGCATCAACCATGCTCCCGAGGGGAGACACGTCGTCTTCCAGCTCATCTACCACCACTACATAGTTCTCTTGTCGTTGTTGTTGTTGATCATTATGTTTTGAATCGAGTCCTAGCCGGTTGGTTTTGGTGTCTTGGGTGACAATTTTTGCATCTTCACTTTTTCTTGGTCCGCATTTCTTGGCCCGCCCTTCATCACCATGCCCCTAGCCGTCTTGAACAACGATTCTCTTCGACCTTGTTCACATACTACCAGCTCCCTACGCGTTGCCGGTCAGACCAATTGGACCGCAGCCCTTAAGCTGAATCGAACCGCTCCTGATCTAGGTCTAAGCTTTGAAGATGCCCATGTATTTCGTAACGACTGCGAAGAGGCTTGGAAGACGTTGGATAATATAGCTGCCCTTGGTTTAACCTTAGAGAATAACGAAGAAGAAACGACACATTCGACTGAATTTCCTAAACTTACTTTCGAGAATGACGGGGCCGGTGTTGGGTACTCAGAACCTCTTTCACCGCCAGTAGGCCCATTTCACAAGTGGATGAAGAACTTACACAAGCGAGCACATCGTCCTGTTACACGTCGCAGTCGTAGTCGGTCCGAGTCTTTCCCCGAATTTTCAGAACACACGCTCGAAGATGAGACCTTATCTACGGACGGTCACAGGAAATCCTTCTCCGGTTCCTCTTTTGGATTTGTTACCGCTGTCAGAAGCGCCAGCGTCAGTCTTGCAAGCGCTAGCGTGATCACTCGGCCAAGGAGATATACTACACGATCGTCAGGCCATAGCAGGGCGGATCGTAGCAGCAGAGGATCGACATCGGGACCGCGGTTTTCCGAGGATAGCACGTGCCTTGAGCGAACAGTATCAAACGACCCAGGGGTGACGGAACGGCTACTTCAAAGGCGACGTATTCTAGAGGAGATAATCAACACGGAAGAAAGCTATATTGGAGATGTCAAGTTTCTCATGAACGTATGTATTTGCCCTGTTGACATCCTATCCCTAAGCTCCTAGCACTAATTCAACTTAGGTTTATGTCACCATATTAGCTTCTCTACCGTCACCGCATATGGGACTTCGCTCCTCCATCAACCGCAACCTGACAGATATTGTTGAGTTACACGAGGAGATTCTCGGCGAACTTCATCGAGTAGTACCTAACTCCGAGTACACCCAGCCTGAGCATATTCCGGTCACCCCGAAACCAACATCTTCTAAAAGCCATAACCGCTGGCGGAGTCTTGATTCTACTTCGGAGGACGATGGGGGTTCTTCTAGTTGGTTCCAAGGCATACCTAGTGTGGTAGCCGAGCCAGCTATTGCGGCCGAGGTAGCTCATGTGTTTGGCAAGAGGGTATGTAAACACGTTTTTTCGAGTGGCAGTTCTATTCTCAGTCCCACTGTAACCAGTGTTTTACGGCTTTACTAATATCATTGCAGATCAATCGATTCTTCATCTACGAAGAGTATGGTGCGAAATATGAGATGATGATCAAGGATGTCGCGTCCGCTCATCGAACGCTACCTGAATGGGAGACCTATCAAAAAGGGTTGGAAGCATTAGCAGCTTCGTTAGGCGCTACCAACTATCATCTTGACAACTCCAGAAAATCTTTGACTATTGGTGATCTCTTGGTTAAGGTGAGTCGTAGCGTTGTATTATGTCAAGAATTTCGCTAATAGCAAGAAGCCAATCCAAAGGATATGCAGATATCCTCTCCTTTTTGCCGAACTTCTCAAGTATACGCCCGTATGCGACTGTCCAAACTCACATATGGAGATCGAAAATGTCCTCATTCGGCTGCGCGAGGCTACCGCCGAACTTAACCGAGCCGCCGATGATCCACGAATGAAAACCACAATGGAGCAGACCTGGTTACTTCAGGATCGACTTGTGTACCCAAATCAGGTATGTGGCGTCAGCCCCTGTAGTTGAGTCTATTTCTAAATATGTAGCAGAAGCTAGATGCGGCTTCGAAGACGGCTATCCGTTCATTCGGACATGTTCGCCTATGTGGTGCCCTACATGTGTGCTGGCAGACTAAAGACGGTGCGGATGGCGCATATATGGTTACGCTCCTATACAAGGACTGCCTGTGCCTTGCTACAGCCAGTCGAGCAGACCAAATATATACCATTCAAGCTTGTATCTGTCTTAACGATATTAAGGTTGAAGAAGTGGACAATGGCCGAGGTAGACATTTCCTAGCCCATATTGTAGCTTCATCTTCGGTATGCTAACCAAATCAAGGTCTCCAATGTCACACTGCTCCCTTCTCATGGAAGCTCGTCTTCGAATGTGACCATCAACTCTACGAAATTATCATGACAGCTTGTTCTCCAAAGGAAGAACAGGAATGGCGTAGTCGTCTTACACGAGAAAACTCCATTGAATCGTATGAATTATCAGAACCTATATTCTATAGCTCAATCTTCCTCGACATAAAAAGTCTTGGAACAATCTTTGGAAAACCAGGTAGGCACAGAGTTCACATTTGAAGACTTGAGAAGACTTGAGATGTTTTCTAACTCCAACCACAGGCACCGTTGCTCGTCGTCTTTCCATTCATAGAGCCACTACCGTTGGGCCGAAATCGCCATTGTGCCAAGTTATACTTAAAAATACAAGTACGATGAAGGCTAATTCATCGTCGACCCCCCCGCAAATCAATCGCTCGCAATCGCTGCTGACGACCAATTCTCGTATCCCCGTTCTCACCCCTTCCCGGGGAGAGCGAGCTCGCCTTGAGGCTTTATTAGCCGATGTCTGGAGCCGCAAGGTGTTACCTTTTCCCGGCATAACATATCGCTCGAAAAGCGAGCACCTTGTCCGTAGCTCAGCCTCGACTGTTATGCGAAAGTTGAGCGTCGCAAGCATCACAAGCTCTTTTACGAAGCGCTCCATAAGCGCTGCCAGTGTACCAAAGTCGAGCGAAGAGGAGCTCCCACATTACAACGGCTCTGTTGACAATCTTCCCCGTCTAAACAGTGACAAACCAAAGTCTAGACTCCTTAGAGTCAGTACAACTGATGGGGATATCAAGCCAAGACTTCCAATGATTCGGGATGAGGTCGAGCATCTTGGTAATCCCAACCCGGATATTTCATCGGCAATTGATGCGTGCATACAGCCAGAAACATTGAAGCTCGAGCCTTTGAAATTCGACCTAGATTGGCTAGGAGATGGAATGAGCGCTCATACTTTACGATCGTCACCATCATCTAGGCACACTCGACGGGATAGCAGGCAGACGACACTCTCAACAGGATCTTCTCCGTCATCCATTGGGGATGAAGACGCTATCTACCACGGACTTGGAGCGAAACATCGTCTACACGAAACATTAACTAATATTAAGCCTATAAATAACAAGTGGGCAAGAGTCGGCGCCATCAACAGGAGTCTGGTGGCGTCTGGCATTCGAAGCTTCTTTAGATGAGGGAAGGCAACTTCAATAATTGATAACAGGGTTGGGTATAGATACATGTTCTGGACGGCTTTTGGCTTGGGATTATACCATTCTTTCTTTTCCTCTCTCTCTCTCTCTCTCTCTCTCCATAATGGCAGGGGAACGGTACCGGATTCCGTGAAACGCTTTGCTTTTTTATCAGTTGCCTCGTCAGGCTTTCGGACCTAGACAAACTATGATTATACCCAGGAGCAATTTAGTTAGGTAGAACAATGAAAGTTCTTGTGTTACTTGCGAGCGGCGGTATTTTGCCTGCCAGCCAGCCAACCCAGCGGTTATACCGGTATTCCGGAATCTAGTAACAATATGCTGTTTATCTCATGGAATGCAGCCTTACCTGTCTCACCACCTTACGTTACTACATACGTAGGTCAGTATACTATTTGGGTGATATCCGGTAGCCCCCGTCTAATGCGGCGATACGAAGTACCTTGGCAGCTTGGGTAAGCTACATAGGTACATAACATCGATCTCCTTTTTAGGGGACATGTACCCAAGTACCCTTGACGGCTTGGACTGGAACTATGTGTCTTTTCCACTTTATTCCAGAGCCTTCGTGTTAGCCTCATTCTGCGTAGGGTAGGTACATACGTACCTAAATTAATACGTAGGATACAAGGAAAGGTTGTTTATACTTGGTAAGGGAGGGGGCTAAGACAAAGAGCTTCTATGTAAATTGACTTGTCGATCCCTGTCATAAGCTCCGCCTGTGACGTAAGTCATTTTCGCGGGGAGCTGACGCAGGAACAAACAGTATACGATCAGAGGGGTAGCTACCCGTTTGTACGTAAATACGTAAATCAATAGGTGAATGATGACGTAGTTGCTATTATTTAGCAAGAGCATGCCACATGATGATCGAATGTGCAGACTAGACAGGGAAACAGCAGCTTTCCGGTAGCGTATTTGAAGCTTCGGTAGCCTAGAGCTACTTCTTCATACTTTCCTTTGTTACTCCATCCATTCCAACATCTCTTGACAACATAACCATCAGCTTGATACCCACGACTACCCACGACATTCATATCTATTCCAACTTCACATCTAACATACCAATCTGACCTACCTACCCCTAAGCAGTCCCAACACAAATCGCCCAACATGACTAAAGGAGAAACCACCCAAGTCAAGGTCCACTACAAGGGCAAGGAGGACGACTTCATCATCTTCATCGATGACATCGAAACCTACAAGAAGTGGAAAAGCGACAAATCTGTTCCCATGGCTCACTTCATTTCTGCCTTCAAGATCTTCGTGACACACAAGTAAGTCTTTACCTTGGCATAGCCATGCCATCCTTCCCCTCTTAAACAACCTGCCTTTCCAAGCACAATATCACTCTACCTTTACCAAGGACACCACGATATATATGGCCCATAATCGGCGGCGGCATGAAAGGTGCGGGCTGTGATGAGGCAATGCAGTTGGCCAGCCCCTTTCACCAACCGGTAACCGCCCCGGCGCTTACAAGCTGAACCGGTGTTACCCACACTTCATCTCTGCAACACTCGGCCCCCAAGCGTGCGACCCAAGCCGCAACCCGGCGAAAGATATAGACCAACGAGATGCTACCTCAAATCTCGCCTTAGACGCCAGGAGCCAACACAGACCCCATCCAACTCATGCACGCCCCCAACGTATGTCCAGCTTTGCCGACAGCGGCTAACATGATATGTCCAACAGACAAGGAAATCAAGGCCAGATGGACGGAGCATCCAATAGTACACTCGAGAACGAGTTTGGTGTCTCCAACGAGGATGAGGTTATCAAGAAGATACTAGAGTCTGGCACAATTCAGGAGTCTGAGGTAGGCCGCCTCCCCTATAGCCCAACAGTAGAGAATGGCACGATTACTGACAATAAATCGCACCAGTTTCCCGAACGCCAGGGACCCAAGAATGACGCTCAGAGAGGCTCCATTGTTACTGGTCAGGTTTCCAGATAAGAGTCGTAATTCAACTCACCGACAGCGCTCGGTGCAACCTGGTACGCTGTTCCATTGCACGGCGTCAAGCTATCGATTGGGAAAGCAGCGCTCAGGTGAGTTAGGGATGTCATTGACTAAGTGTTACAATGACTTTCTAACGAAGGCGGATTTCGAATGTTATACTCGTGGAATAGCTATCATCTACTAGCTAACGAGTAATATTATGGCGATAGATCTGCAAAATAGTCGTAGCTAGCGACATATAAATCTTAGCGAAATAAGTTGATCGAATATTAACTAATGCACCAAGTGAATCTTTATGTGAATAATGTGAAGATAATCTATTATTCCTTATGATGTCAATTAAATGGCTTTTTCATAATGGCTAGCTATATACCTACCTTCTAACTAACCCAATCCTGGTCTTCTCGGCCGAGCCTCATCTCATCCACACTCATCCACATGGCGTTTCGTAACCCAGTCAAATTGCCAGCATCTGAAACGACGAAGCCTAGGTCCGCGCGATTCTACCCCGTGAAAAATTTACGACGAAGCTTCACTCCTCCTTTTTTTGCATGTCAACCATGGAACGACATCTTGCGTCTCTGTTTCCAATTTCCGTTTCTAATGAAGACAGGTTATCGAATACGAGATTGAATTTGGATTTGTGCAAGGTTTCACAACTCTTTGGTACGTATTATCGCCGACTTACTGTATTGCACTGCATTGAGAAACTGCTGTGTAGGCGCCACATGCGAACATGGCGAGATGTTTGAGATGTAGTGTAGTTATAAAAGTAGTGTACATAGATAGGTTATGTATGTATGTAGGTATGTATGGATGGATGGTAACCTTTGCCTCACCGCCACTGCCCAGCGCTTCCGAATATAGGCAATTCCGTATGCGTAGTAATCATATCGTAAACCCGTCCTCGACATCGGGCCAACCCCAAGCAAGACCAGGACCACAACATTTCGGAATAGCGTCATAATTCGTCCTCCTCGTATACACCCCCCCCCCCAGGAACTTTGTAAAATCCTAAAAAATCAGAAACGTCAAAAGCCCAAAAAGCAGGTTGGTAAACGCCGGTGTTGGTATGTTGTGTATATCTGCAAATGCCATAGTTCCACAAGACAGGGAAAAGGGACCACGTAGGGTAGTTTCAATATATGCTTTCTTCGTTATTTAATAGATAGTGATTATATATGCATATACATCGGGGTATTTCATTCCTTAGAAGGAGAAATAAGAGCCTGCTGCTCATATGCACGGGGGATCTCGCTTCCTCCCTTCCTCACAACATTAGGGGTATTTCGAGGATTAGCGCCCACGTCAAACTAGGGGAGCGTACGTAAAGGATAAAGGGGTGAAAATAGAAGTTAGGTTGCCGTGCACACGCGGCCCCGGGTGCATTTTGCTTGGCCAAGAGTGAGGCAGTCGCCGTTCTACCTCTACGCCTTGGATCCCCCGGAGCGGCCTCGCTGTGGCAAAGTCCATGGTTTGGCACACACAATCTAGTTGACGGGTTAGCTTTTGATGCTCTAAGATTCATGACGTATAGATTGAGAAATAAACATACCTCGCCTTCACTGTATGCCCAAAAGTAAGCCATCATTGCCACCAGATAGTAAATAGCCGCGTTGGTGCCCTGGTAGATAAGAATCGAGGCGAGTGCAGCAAGCGGATATGTAGCGAGACGAGCCTCCATGCTCCTGTGGATCGATGATCCGGCGATCAGATTCAACGGCCATTCCCAAGCAAATATCAATATCCCCAAAATCAGGTTTACGATTTGCAGTGCTGGAACCGGCTTAACGGCCGGGTCTAATGCTTTCGTCATAAAGTCGAAGAATATCTTAGGCCAGAAGAATGCTTCGAGCGCGGCAGCAACTTGATCTAAGAGACTGTTAGTAGTGTCGCAGATTCCCGTAGTATTAAAACACATACAAGCTGCGGCTGTGAGCACGATGAGTCTGGCCCAGTGGTTCTTGATAAGCTTTCCCATTTTGAAAATTCCTTCTCAGAATTCCTCAATAAAAATCGGTCCTTTTTTGTTCTTCGATATTCCAAAGCTCTTTCTCGTCCTAGTTTCTCTCTTCTTCCTGAAGCCCCAAACGATCCAATCGCTCAGCCCTCCTAAAGAATCCAAACAAAACACACACCAGGTGCAAACGAATGTTGACTAGCGAACGAGAGAAGGTAATGCCGTCTCGAAAAATCAACAATCGTGAAGTGAATGGAAATGCCAGGTAGCCGGACCTGCTTGGCGAAGAATAGAAGTGTCGATATTAAAGAAGGTTATCAACGGCGAGTGCACAGCGCTGGCAGCCAAGAGGGAGAAGTAGAAGAAAAGAAGAGGAGATGGGGACTAATTAGGGAATATCCAAGCCCGGATGGGGCACTGAAAAGCTATATTGGAGGGCCGATAGCCTTAGCTCTCTTATCCCCTGCCGGGAGCTGTGCTCCCGTTGAGGGAGGCTCGTGTCAGGACCGACTGATCTGAGCCGGGGTTGTATCGTGTATCTGGCGTTTCTGGGCCGACAGTGCTAAGCTTCGTTCGAGACCCACGTTCTTGAGATCTTGTCTATAACTCCAGCATGCATCCGAGCGGCATCGAAAATCTTTAACGACTCCTTTACGGCCCCTGCCTATGAATTGATGTGTATATGATCCGCAACCTTATCTAGCAGTGGAGTGTCAACTGGGTTGAGGCGATATAAGAGAGCAAGGTAGTGTTTGAAGTTGTATCTCTAAGTCTTCGTAGTTGCTCCACAATGTCATAATTTCATAGCTCGTCCAAGTCGTTCTAGTGCCGGGGGGCTTGTGAAGCTCAAGCTCGTCGCATGGGAGAAGGGTTGAGGATCAAACAGGGTGATGATACTTAGGAGGTGTCCCGAGTTTCTTGATGTATGGAATGGGAACTCCTAAAAGTCTCCAGGCACGAGGTGGCATGTAGAGGGTTTAAGAAAGAGACCAGGAAGGGTGGGTCTTTCAAGAAGCGCATAGAGTATCACCAGCCCATCCCGAGACCGCCGTCTTTAGAACCAATACCTAGATAGCCAAGATCTATGTAGAGAAGACCTACGTACATATTGTACCCTGCTTCATGATGTGCAGAATGGGCGAATAACAAATAACCCAAAATAGTTTAGAGTCTGACGATTATCGACCGTAGCAGCTCTCATCACAACCTGGGCTGCCCGGGCTGGACAAACCAGGTTGGATACAATATGTGAACCAGCAGTCGATTGGGTAAAAAGAGTACCAAGCTGCTTGGCCCGGATGTGCGGGTACATGAATAGGCGGTAATGCTGCATACTTGTGGCTATGGGTATTGGGTATTTGGTATATTGGGTATTGCGGCCGTGAGGACGGTCGTAGAGAATAGCCATTATCGAGGGAGACCAATGTGATTGGGCTTTTCGTCGGCGGCTACAATTATTTGCATAGCCAATAAGAAGCTTTTCTTGGGTGCTTCCGCTGCATAACAACCCCAATCTCCCCCCATCTCTGGAATCCCTGTTTTCAGGGATTAGATGGGATAAAGAAGTTATGTATGTGGTTTATTCCCAAAGTCTCCATATTCTTTGAGCCCTCATCACCCCGGCAATTCGAAGCTTTTACACAAGAACACTCTCAATCTCACCTCGTGGATAGCTCCTTATCCGAGCCTCTGCTTGCCCCTCGTGACGCCTCGACTGGCTTAGGTTGGCCGCTAATCGACTATCGAACGTTAGATCATTAAAGGCCAGGGCAATTGAGATTGAGGCAGTGATTCCGGCCAGCTGGGTACATAGGCATTTCAAATTTGAGACGTGCCCCTTCGGATAACGGAATGCCCAGAACTTCCAAACAACGGGGAGTTTCGTAGGGGAAAACACTGAGGCAGATCGGGTTTGGAAGCGACTAGTTAAGATCAACCAGCCGTTCGCGGCAAGGGTTATCTCCGTCACCCGGGAGGCTATACCAAATTGAGGGGTACATCAGGGGTTATTAGGACAGGGGTATAGACCAGGGTTTGAGAACTCGATAGAGGTCCGACCGCATTTACCTTAGAAATAAAAACACCAGCCAGTTGCGATTCCTTCATTGACTTTTGGATTTCGAGCTTTTGGATTCCGGCTTGTCTCAATCCACGTTTGAGCCTACCCGAGAAGAATGCAATTTTTCTATGGCTGTGTAAGTACGAGTGAATCCTAACCCGTATCGACTTGCCAGTTCTAAGCGAGGCGGCGGCTATGGAAGGTCCAGACAACACATAGTTGTGCCGAGGTCTTCCCCATTTTCCGTTCCTTATGTACACTACAGGGCTATCAAAAAAATAAAACAAGAAAAAGCGAATAATTACCTACCTATGTAGTAATACTAGATACTTAGTGTAGTTATCACCGCACGTTAGCGTCTTGATGATATGATAGCTGATGAGTCTCGATTTGCATCGTCAGGTGATTGAACATATGTAGTGTAGGTAGCGGGAACCGGGGAGATTTACAGGCCAATTCGATCTACGTTGCGTAAGTTGGATGCGGTATGCAAGTGTTGTACATAGTAATATGCGGTGTGCCGCAAGCGAAATGGGGACGAATGGAGACATTTAGAACAATCTGTGTGAAATTATTTCTAATTGGCCAACTTTATTCTTAACGGCGGTTCCTGCCGAATTCTAATTGGACTCGCTTACTCGGAAAGCCACATGCGCGGGGAGAAGCAAGTGGCTTACCTGGGGCATTTATAAATTCTATCCAATAAGACTTTCCCTGCTGTTACCGCCCTGGCGTCAACCATCCACATTCAAGTTGACAGGTCTATGTAAAGTATCAACTATTACTGGCTCCATCACAAGTCGATTCAAGGCCGATCTGTTAGTTCTTAGTTATTCCAACTCTACATACAAACCCATTAACACGGATCAGGAACGTTGAAGATGTTAGGTAGCATTCGCCCAACGTGTAAGCGAGTCCATGTTACCCTCCCTAATGCCTAAACCCCCACAAGCACGTCTGTTAAAGAAAAGCAATGTGCATGTGCATGTTACTCCACCTGCAACGTAGGTATCTATTATATCTATTATCGGTCAAGAGTAAGTGACAAATTTACATATTAAAGAATATTCTGTTCCCGAATGCCGGTAGCCATCCAAGTCACTATCACAACCTTTTCCATTTTGCTCTGTTGACGTCAACATAGCCCCTCTCTAAAAGTAGTCTTATTCTCGTATCTATGTATAGTCGATTCCGATCTTTATCTAACCCGCATTGACCAGTCATATTACGATCCAGTAATGCTTTTGCCCGCCAAACCTCTGGCCCCGGCGCTTAGGACACTTATTAGTATGCATACACGTAAGAACTCACTAATTGGATATTTTCATTACTATAGCGCTAAGACGTAAGAGTCTAATTCCTACGGGTTGATCTGGTCGTTGACACGGCCACCTTTTTTAGCCCTGGGTTGCCGCCAACCCTCTCACTATGCCTCACTTTGAAGCTCACTGCTTCGATATGGCACTGCTAGTTTCTTCAAACGCGCTGCATCCACCCAGCTCATACGTTATAAGCAATCTCAGTTAGGGGCTGGATCCTGTAGCCAATCCGAAATGCAATATCAGTATTGACAGAGGAAACCACCGACGTACAAGGACCCATCATTCAACCAGATATTCGTTTGCCCAGAAGGAGGCAATGCCTTGCGAGTCACTTCCTAAGAATTCCGCCATCTTCATCTGTCCTGCCTGCGTCAACGCCGCTTCTACTAAATCTCTAAAGCTGGACGTGAGATCAGTTAGGACATTAACCGCATGCCCAGACAGAAGTTGTCCGTCAGAGCAATGCGGGAGGAGAGTTTGAACTGGGTTCGCCGTCCTTCGGGGTCCGTTGCTAATACTGATTTGACGATGAAATGCCATCAAGTTGATCGATACGTCCTGAACTGAATTAACGAAGATGATAGGTATTTCAAATTCATCGACAAGACTATATCTTGTCAGCCTAGCCACACTAGGACAACATATGTACTAGAGATACCAAGGAGAAGAACTATATCTCACAGTAGCTGAAGCGTCATAAGCGCCGTCATAGGGCTTTCTTGGCCCTGCTCTTGTTGAAGCAAGAATACGATCGCGATGTCTTGCCCTCCATTTAGGTGAAATAGTCGTTGGATCCGGGTTCGACTTTCAATCTTACCAACGTCAGGCGGCGACAGCAGAATAGCCCGCAGAATCCCTTGTGGTGTACCGCCAAGATTCGGTAAAGGGAGAGCCACATCGTGGGTATCAAGTTTAGCCTCTGGTATCTGGGTTTAGCGCTGTCCTGCGACGGGTTATAGATTGTTGAGGCATTTCTATAAATGTACCTTTCCACCTGGTGCTGTTGCCTCCCCGTAGAAGCGCCTCGGCTAAGGAGGCCCAAACTGGGCGCTTACGCAAGGAGTAGCAGACTAAAGGATTCGACATTTGCACGTTCGATTATGACCTGTTGGAAGGCAATGTAATTGGAACTCCGTAGTACTCGTCGTAGATTGTGGCTGTATAAAGTAAATGAAGATTTACATGTAACTAACTTGAGATGTTGGAACTAAAGTCTACCTAAGGTACGTAGGTGAAGTTGGTACACGCTCTAAACCTTGAGTTCTGACTCTCAAGTTTATATGCAGACAGCTGTTCCTTCCGTACCTAGGCTATTGCCCATCTGTAGTATTATGCACTTGTTACCTAATACAAGTAAAGTCAATTGATTGTATGAAATACTACATGTAGCTTAGTTTTCTGGACAAGGTTTCATGTCGTTCTTTCCATTCTTCATTACTGACCACATGATGATACCATAATGAACATTGACGACGAACTGGTTAAGTAAAGAGCTGAGGCGCGGTCCAATGTTCAAGTAATAGTGAATATATCGTGTTGAAATATATAGGAGTGGTATCCAATATATAAGGGGGGGGGCTGATACTTGTGCTCTACTAAGCTTTCATAGGCACACAGTTCTATCTTTGCCCATAACCATCTAGCAACGCCGGCTTTCATATATAATTGTTATACATTCGTTAGATCATATGGTATGGTAAGGATATACCAATTACCCAAGTAGTATAGACCTGTACTCTACAGCTACTGTCTACCTATTAAGCAGGAGGTGATGCCGTAGGCGCTGGAGGCAAGAGTGGCTTCTGGGTTTTTGGGTCTTTAAATCCCCTTAAAGCTTCCTCGAGTATCAGTACTCGGCTCTGCTGACGCTTCTCGGCCTCTTCGAGCTCCTTTTCTCTCCTATCAAGCTCGTCAAAGCGGGCATTGAGCTCCTTGAGCCTTTCCAGGTTGGGGTCCGGCTTTTGGGAGGACCTGTGGTATTCGTATAATATCAAAATCGTGGCCACGAAAAGGATGAAGGCATCTCCAACCACATCCGCAAAGAGGTCGACCGCCTTAGCTTCTGGGAGAGGCCTAAATTTCCTTTTCCAGACGCTTATTATAGGTAAGGACTTTTGGGTACGAGTCTCTTGGTTTGTCGTGCCGTGCTTAGCACGAATTTCCTCCTCCTTCGCTATTTGCTCCTTCGTTTTCACTGTCGGCGCTTCGGCCTTCTCCTTTGCTCTTGTTTCCGCCTCGACGTTTCTTAGGTATGCTACGGATAGACGCATGTTCAACTGGTGAATCGATTGGCCATACTTGGCAGCAAGACGGCGGAAGCGCGGATGGTCATGGGCTTGCACCTTGATTTGATTCTGATCATTGTCGTCAGCACTTGGTTCATGACGCTACATTTTCGAACTAAGCCATGACCGTACAGCGCCATATTTGGAAATATGCCTTAGGAACAAGGATGCTAATTTAAACAACGGCAGCGCAACCATCTCGCCTCGGTTCCTTTAGGAAGTAGGTTTCGGTTCGGTAGTATGGACCGTGAGATTCGAGTAAGAATTCGGATGTTTAGCGGATAGCAAACATGTCGGTTGGGTTATGTATTAGGAAGTTTTCGTAGGCACCTAAGGTCCACTATCGCTAAGGTATCGCTAAGGTATCGCTAGGGTACCTATCGTTAGAAGCACCTTCTACTTCCCCACCTACAAGAGCAACGAAGCTGAAGCTCGTCTTATCGATAGCACCTGTGGATCGCACCGAGGTGAGGGGTACACTTGATTGGATAAGCACCGAAGTTTTTAGCGGTTGCCTCCCCAACGACGCCAACGTTTACTTGTAAATGAATGGGCCACTTTTTTTATGTGCACGTTGCTTCTTTGGTCCAACACCGGATCGTTAATGATATTGTACCTACCTATTACCTAGATGCATAATACAGATCCGTACCTACCTAGCTTTCTCTCTTGCTTCTTTCACAACACCTTTGCTGCGAGGGATTGGCTCGACGAATTTCGATTTCGGCGACAATTGCTATTTTATTCTATTTTATTTTAAAAAAGAGTTTATATTAACTCAAATGCTCTTCAAGACGTGTAAGTGACACCGCCTATTTGTTTCATCAATTGCAGCAACCGCAGCAACCGCAGCAACCGCAGCAACCGCGCGCACTTTCCAAAAGGACCATCATCACTGCCGTAGAAACTCAGAAGTTTGGGTTTGACCTAATTCGAGTTACACACGCCTCTTCATATGGTACCTTTTTATATGGTACCTTGAAAATTCAGACTTTTCTTATTTGTTACGAACTGCCACTGTAACTAGTAAAACGTGCTAACAGTCGCGTCTAGGAATTTCAACATCATCATAAAAGACCGTCCGTTAAGCTGCAGCCGTGCCGTGCTTCTTTCTAAGTTTGATCTTGTGTACTTCATCAGCACAGCATCCCGATGGCGGACCGAATTCTGGCAGCGAAGTTGGCAGCTGATGCGGACGCCTTGTCCCCGAGAGATGCTAATGCTCAGCTCCCAAACCGGGTGGTAGCCGTTGCGAAAGCTAAAGCGATGCCGGCCCCCAAAGTTGTCCAGAAGGAAAAGGAGCCCCCGCCACAGCCCCCTGCCGTTGTCTACGAGCCGCCGAGCTTTGATCGCAAGGATGGAGCCGCGTATCAAGTCGGGAAAATGCTTGGGAAGGGTGGCTTCGCTGTCTGCTACGAAGGATATCTCGCAGGGAGTAAAAGTAGGAGGAAGTATGCACTAAAAATCGTCAGGAGTAAAATGCCGTCTAAGATGGAGCAAAAGGTTGGTGATCACTAGAGGACAGCTGCTGGCTATCCTCAAGACTAACCACTCGAGCAGTTCCAAACCGAATTACAAATTCATTCTAAAATGAAGCACCAAAACATTGTCCAGTTTCTCAGGGCGTTTTCCTTTGAGAACTGTACTTATCTCGTTCTGGAGCTATGTCCTAATGGCTCGTTGATGGATATGGTTAAGCGAAGGAAGGGATTGACAGAACCCGAGGTGCGATTTTACTCGATACAGATCGCTGGTGCCATCAAGTACATGCATGCCAAAGGCATAATTCACCGAGACTTGAAGATGGGCAATATCTTCCTCGATAAAGATATGAATGCTAAGATTGGCGACTTTGGCCTGGCGGCACTGCTGGTTACAGGCAAAGACATGCAAACAATTCGTCGTACAACGTTGTGCGGAACACCGAATTATATTGCACCCGAGATTTTGGAGAAGGGGAAGAAAGGACATGACCATATGGTCGATATATGGAGCTTAGGTATCATCATGTGAGTCAAACATATCATCCTGTTCGTGATTCATAACTTTCATAACTAATAGACGGTAATAGGTTTGCCATGCTCACGTCCAAGCCGCCCTTCCAATCTTCAACAACGGATGAGATCTATCGTCGTGCCAAAAATCGGGACTATGAATGGCCTAAACCAGAAAGTTCCAACAAGTATATCTCTGAGGAAGCGAAGGATGTCGTCGCTACCATGTTGGAAGAGGCCGAGTTACGGCCCGACCCTGACACTATCGTCCAACACGACTTCTTCCTCTCAGGCTATGTCCCAACGTCGGCAGAAATAACAATAAAACTACGTGATTATCCACCTGAGGGAAATCAATTCTACGACAAGGAACTAACATCGCGGATGGCCGCTCAGAATATGCGTAACCTAAAGGAGATGTGTAGGAGCTGTGAGGTTGGGCCTTGGAACAGCGCTCAATCAGTTTACAAGAGCACTTGGAGAGAAGTTGCACTGGAAGAAAAAGCTGGACTCACTCCGGTTATTCCACTTGTGGAAGGAATTGTTTATAGACCTTACGATGATGTTAGCAGAGAGCAAAATCTCGTCCAAGTACCCTCCCGCGCGGTCCCGCAGCCTATTTCGAAGAAAGAAGATGAAAGTACAGGAATGCAAGGAGGAGTCAACGGTTTATTACGAGCGCCGCCTCAGAGTTTTGCAGCACAGCAGCGGGCGCAAAGTCGCCCAACAAAACCATCTGGTATAGTACGATCTCGTACGTTGGATGATATGAACGCACCTAGTGCTATTAGCACTATGCGATCGTCACGCCCGAGGCGAGAACTCGTTCAGAGCACATCAGAGAATAATCTCGCATCAAAAGTAGCCGCCTTAACTCTATCATCAACCACACAACAACCCAAAGCAGCGGAGGCGCGTTTGCCTGCCCCGGCACTAGAGGAGAAAGCACCCCCTCAGAAGCAGACTGAGCGAGAGGCAACGTCTAGAATAACGAGGGTGCCTACGGAAATTCCTACGGGGACCTTATTTGGACCTGCAGAACGCAAGATGGCGGTACCGGATACAAAGCCCGATTTTGTGCTAGACAGACTTCAACGTTTGCAAAATGAACTCGAGCGTGCCCTTAACTCTAGATCGATGGCTATTATGGGCAAAGGACCAACACCAACGCCACCACATATCGTCATTAAGTGGGTAGACTACTCCAACAAGTTTGGTCTGGGTTATATCCTGAACGATGGAAGTGTTGGTTGCGTGCTCAGGAGCATACCTGGTAGTGCTAAAGGAGGCAAGACGGTTACACTACCGCCAAGCTGCATCCTAGTTCGGGAGGCCGAACAGCACTGCTCGCGACGGCACGATCCTGGATATCCTGATCGGAATCAGATTGTTCCCATGAGCCAGGCGGTACAATTCTACGAGAACAACGGCGAGTCTGGATTATCTACTGTCTTTGTCCATCCTGCGCAGTTCGAAATCAGCATAGGCCCGGATGGAACCCCCGGGAAGATACCAGTGGGCCGCGATATCTTTGACTATCGCAAGCGGGAGCATCTTATCTTATGGAAGAAGTTTGCCAACTACATGATGGCGTACGGGCGGGATCAAGACGCTACAACGGACGACACCGGTCTGGTACAGGTTCCCACATCTACCAAGCAGACGATGCCCCCGAGCGACGTTGTTACCTTCTACCAGCGAATTGGAGACGTAGGCTGTTGGGTCTTTGCCGACGGCCATCTCCAATTCAACTTCCCCGACCATACGAAGATTGTCCTCGACGCGACCGGAACATGGTGTCACTTCTGGCACCTCCCACAGGAAGCAGCCGAGAAGCTGGCAACTACGGGCGAATTAGACGAGACTGCCCTTGATGAGAGAGCTGTTCTGTCTTATCCGCTGCAGACCCTCCTAAACTTTGCTGCTAAGCCGACTATCCGACCAACGCGTAACGCTACACGCAAGCGACCGGAGATTAACCCCATGCTACAAGGTATTCCCGCGGCCAACGATTTCCGCCGAAAGATCGAGTTCATCAAGAATATCATCAAGGAGTGGGTCGTGAACGGTGGTTTGGGCAATAGTAATATGGATCGCGAGCGTCGACAGCAGTGGACGGGCTGCCGCGAGACTATGCGCAGCGGGCCCAGCAAGCATGTTTGGGTCACTATCGGAGCTCGCTGGGGCGACGAGAGGTACTCGGCTGTCGTTGATCCCAAGAGGCCTGGGGAACTGGGCAGCGAAGTCGAGTCTACCAAAGGGAGCGCGTAAAAGTGCTGAGAGAAAAGTGTGTGTGTGTAAGACACACACACAGAGAGAGAGGGGGGGAGAGGGAGCGATCGGTTATGGTGCTTTTCCGACGTCACGAGTGATGACGGGGCGTTCGTGTTTATTAATAGTTCATTCCAAGAGCCTAAGGTCCCATCGCATGGCGTTATATGGGGTCATATACATATTTATTTTATTCTATTCGATTTGAACGTAACGGAGACGCGGCGTGTCTAATGATAAGGTTTCATATTATTATTTGATGCTCAAAAGAAGCAGACGAAATTGCCCAACTACCCATTTGATTTGAAAATGCTCTTGAGTAGAACTATGAATTATTCATACCATAAAGCTATATTCAGCGTATCCTAAACCACGGGGGGCTATATGGTGAGAATAGAGCTATTGGTAGTGACTGGCTACCTCTTGTTTCCACATACAAGTATATCTCAATCCGAGTCTTTTATATTTTATATAGGTCAAGACAAATCATAACCATGCTAGAGTTGATGATATGTGAAAGACAGCATATTATAATAGTTTACGGCTCTAAGATATAAACAGGCCGGAAGTAGTCTCTCATCGATAGGTATCTTAACCGGGGTTCGAAGACTTCTTAAACTCAGGTCTTAATTCTCTCGTGGGCCGATGCATCAGCCCATCCATACGTATGCATGTATGTTATCGTGGACTTTAAAACAGAGTTGGAAGTTTAGATAAGCATGTGCTTTATCCAGCACGGGGGAGACGACGCCCGAAAGTAAGAAGGGGGAGAGGTGTAAGCGTGGGTTTACGTACGCAAAGCCCATCTGAAAATTCATGTGTTTATTGTGCTCGTTGTTTAGGTACATTTTCTAGTCTCTTACGACTTGGCGTACTTCGTAGTATTATGTATTAATAAGTAGGATACAATAATGATAAAATATACAGGACTGTTTTACGTTCAGTGATGGCTCTTGTGGATAATAAATGAGACTGCCATCACGAAAGTTGCATTTAAATAGTGGTTGACCATGATTGTCAACCCACACTGCGTACCTACCTACCTAGGTTAGGTATGCAGCATGGCGAGTATCATTAATCGGGGTTCTCCTGATATATACAACAGTACCGTGGCAGAGGATGTGTGTGCGAATCGCCGAGTGTCTGCGATGCTAACCAGCTCGATATGGAGGACACATATGTGTAAGTATCCAACCACCACAGCCGTTCTAACTACCGGTTTCGAATCAGTACGTCAAACCCGCCCCGTGCCATTTCAACCCGTCTCATCTTATTAACAACGCGTAGACAATTGGAGGGAAAGTAAAAGAGGAAAATGGTGATCGAACGCCTTTTGTGATACAAGCCTGGGATCAGCAAATACACCGGAACTGGCTATCCACCTTTCTGCCAACCCGATATATTTTTCCGTGACCCTTCTTCGCACCACA
Organism: Daldinia decipiens; assembly: GCF_022478715.1. Classification (NCBI taxonomy): domain Eukaryota; kingdom Fungi; phylum Ascomycota; class Sordariomycetes; order Xylariales; family Hypoxylaceae; genus Daldinia; species Daldinia decipiens. The sequence continues at coordinate 768,574 of NW_026054547.1, forward strand.
TGCAAATGCAATGATTTTTGGTTTGTGCCAGAAGAACGCGAACCCGGCCGCCCGTGACCCTCGACAAAAAAAAAGAAGGGGGAATCCTTTGGTCTAGGACAAAAATGAAAGTTTCCTGCTTTCCTGCCTCCCACAATCGTTATGTTTACCACGTGAATCTCCCCATGTGTTGCTTCGAAATCAGCCTCCTCAACTTAAAGACCCCTGGAATAGGGGTTGGGACATTGGATATTCTAAAAAAAAAAAAAAAAAAAAGGTGCACTGCTTGCTGAGTACTGCACGGTTTCCAACATAGACATGTCTGGTATTTGACGGCGGGGCTTGATCATCAAAAATCCCCAGCATTTCGTAACTAGCGAGCTCCATCGTATGAACGTATTACATTACAACGCAATCCTTGTCGTCTTTCGTCTGGTTCTTTCTCATCTTCGCGTTACGTGGTGGGGCGACGTCCATAGGCGTCCCGCCGCCGCTCACAGCGGCCCGAATGGCAGCGAGTCTTTGCTTGGCTCGCTCATCACCGGCATCAGCTGCCTTGACATACCAAACGTTGGCCTCGAGAATGTCGCGGCGGCACCCTATGCCCATTTCGGTGAAGTAACCAACAGCATATTGAGCTTTTACGAAGCCTGCTTACGATGGCCCGGTTAGTAATATACTAAGATACTGCGGATATCCAACTGGTGACTTACCAAGTTCTGCTGATCGACGAGCCCATTCGTAGGCTTCCTCCTCGTCCTTCTCCAAGATGGGATCAGCGCCGACCATGTACCAGGCGCATAACCCCATCATGGCTGCAGCATGGCCACGCTCTGCCGCCCCGGTGTAGAAATGAACGCTTAAGGCTGGGTCTCGCGGGCAGTTTAGTTTACCGTGTTCATACGCGTCTCCCATGCGGTAACTTGCTTCGGGGTGTCCGAGCTCGGCTGCCTGTGTAAATAGCTCAGCAGCATAGCTTTCATCTTTAAAAATGTCGTCGCCATATCCAGTTTCGTATAATGAACCAAGATGATATGGGGCGGCATTATACATGGTGTCTGCTGCCTCCGTGGCTCGCTTCAGCCATTTAACTCCTTCTCTGTACCGATTTTCACCTAAGTCTCCCGAGAGACAAGCTTTTCCAAGCCTCGTCATGGCGCCTGGGTGATTCTTGGATGCGGCTGTTCGTAGGAATTGAACTGCTTTGGCTGGATCTTTTCTACATCCCCATCCAAATTCGTAGCATAGTCCGGCGCGATAAGCAGACTCAGCGTGGCCGTGTTTCGCGGCCAAAACGAAGAGGGGAAACGCCGCATTATAATCTTCCTTGCCCTTGTTGAACAGACCCGACGCAAAGCCATCGGCTAGATAATACTGTGCAAAGGGATAGCCGCCATTGGCCAACCTTGTCAATATACTTTTAGCTTCCCGAACCAATTCCAATGGCGAAGAGTCCGGATTGTCTTTGCTCGGAGTACCTTTTCTCCGCGAAGGTTCCTCATATTCTAAACCCTGCTCCTGTGCAGTAGAGATCAAAAAGATAGCGAATGAATACTGAATAGAGAAGTCGTTGGTCTTTTTCACATTTTGCCTATACATCTCCAGCGTCTTCTGCGCACTTAGTAAGGAAGCGTTACTTCCAACATTGTTGCGCAGGTAAGAATTATCAAATGTAATGGGAGCTGGAGCTTGCTGAGGATACGGCACGTTAAGCAATTCTGCGTAGGAAGTCGGTCTAGTTTCAGGCGACCTGCGGGAATGGGCGGAAGGAGTACGCGCATGAGGGGCACCGTAACTCGGCGACCGTCCGCGCGGGCCCAATTCGGAATATGCTGATTGCGGCCGGGGCATAGAACTTCTCCTCATGAAAGAGTTCGGGGTTAAATGACGATTTATAGGCATAGCCGGATCCGAGAGGATATCAGACCTGGAGGAATTCCTCGAGTTTGACTCAACTGGCACGCTGGAGACTCGTGGAAGAAATGGCTGGTGATGATACTGTAGCTGAGGTACTGATTGACTGTCTTGTATTGAGCTCTCAGTAAAAGAGTCTTCTTGAAATGTCTCATCTGGGATAAATTGGTTCTCGCATGCTTCATTAAGACCCCCTGAAATTGAACTTGCGCTTGTCTCGACAGACGAATCAGTAGATGTCGGCTGTTGCGTACTCGCGGTTGCATCTGATTCACGACTGTGTCGATTCGGATCATCGCTACGAGAGCTCTCACTGAAGCTTTGGCCGTCTGGCTCCGGCGCAGCCGAAGCTTCCACATACCCTACTTCAGTCTGAGCCAGAGTAGGGCTTAGAAGACCCTCCCGCCCCGATCGATGAGGAAGGTCGGTAGCAAATGTCTGTTTAGGTGTCAAAGTCCTGGGCTGATTATATGTATTGTTGTGGGGAAGAAAGTGTGCATCTGAAGACCCCGAGATGTCTCGCACGTCGCCAGCTGCAGGCATTGGATAGGACATTCGCTGTGCCTGTTGGTAGCTTTCGATACTCGCATTCGACGGTTGCGCCCAATTGTCCGGCTGAAAGTTTAGTCTAATCGGAGACACGGGCAACTCTCTGATTTTCGGCGACTCGATCATGGTATCGGTCGGTAGGGTGTTGTCGGCAAAGCTCTCTTGAGAATCGGTACGATCATGTTGACCGAGAGGGAGCCTTGGTACGGGAAGAGGTTTCCGTTGAATAGACCTGGCGGGAGAGGCGGTAGCTGGGGTCGGAGGCGTCGGAGGACTCGTAACCGTAGCCATTGCTCAGGGAGATCCGCGGCCGCAATGGCTAAGGAGGAGAGAGGAATGAACACAGGTAGTCCTTAGAGCCGTAGCCCAGACCCAAGCATTGATTCGCAGCAGGCTCGTTTCTATTGTGATTCCACCAACATCACATATATTGGACCCCTAGAATTACTGCAGTGATGGTTGTTCGGCCGGTATAACTCTAATAACAACTCAATGGTTGGTAATGAGCGAACGCCGGGGGGATGCCGGCTGGGTGGACGGGGAACAGGGCTCGGAGGTTTTCAGGGTCGGACCAAATGCAAAAATCGAAAAAAGTTATTGTATCTATGGCCGCGGGGTATCTCAGACAATAAGTCTAATTGGTGATGCAAATTCTAGACAAGAAAGCAATAACGACAGGAAAAAACTTTGGCGGAAGAGCTGTAAAAAGCTGAGGCTACAGCCGCTGGTAGGGTTGTTGTACGATGTGTGATGTTAGAAAAAACAGCAGTAATTAGAAAAACGAGGGACTGGATGTTGCAGGTCGACGAAACAAAGCGATCAACCTAAATTCGATGGTCGGTCGGAGGTAAGTGGTAGAGAGTTTAGGGGTGGCTACATGGCTACATGTACCTAGTTGGGGTACATAGCGTAACTTCGTATACTTAGCGACTTTTCGGAGACATATGTGGATGTATTGTATCTTGGCTTGCAGGCTTTGTAAAGAGCCCTGGTGAGTCTCCCCAGTCTCCCCACCTGCCTACCTAACATACGGGTCTCCATTGGCTCCATTGGTTCTATTGGTTCCATTGTACGTACTAATATTCTTCTTCCCTCTATATACATATGTAGTATGCAACTCTGGCAACTCTGGTAACGTGCAATATGCAATTCGTTACAAATCGAATTGAAAAACCGATGACTTTCCTAGTTAAACGCCAAATAGCCTATGGAAATCCCATCATAACGCCTACGTTTTCCTGTCTTTAAGACAACACTAAATATAAAGTGGTTCCTCTGCAAACAATGTATCGATTTGTCTATTTATACGTGCGAAGGATCGAGAGTTCTGCTGGCGAGACCCGTAGGGGATGTAACGTTGACGACTGCGCCAATCACGCAGCTAACCAGCTAACCAGCTAACCAGCTAACCAGCTAACCAGCTAACCGGCTAACCAGCTAACCAGCAGCTAACGTTGGTATGGTCTATCCTATCAATCTCAGCTGTGTCAAAGAGCGTACTCACATTTCTGCGGTCTTCTTCTCCACTATAGTTAGATGTCAAACAGCAAAGTTACCGTATGAAGCAAGCCGGCGTTGTCAGCATAGACCCTTAACTGCTTATAACGAAAGATGACGAAAGCGGAAATGTTACAGAGATCTTCGACATCGGTCAAGTTAGAATGAGCCCGAATGAGCAAAGAGAAAATCCCTCTTCTCGTAAAGCTGAAGCTGACAGCACCACGTGCAGTAATACGAACTCGGGCGCACAAAGGGATCCAGTTGTGCCCTACATACTTACATCCTACTTGCATATATCTAGTATAGGTCGGTATTTAAGGCCTGCAGCTTGCTGCGTCACTTGTACGTTAGCTTCATCTCTTACTTCATGTAAGGCTGCTTTCGTACTCTGTTGTACACGCATATACTACCATATACTACGAACTACGATATGCGTAATACGGTACACAGAAGCGGTTAACAAGCTTAAAAGAAGACCCTTTGTGTTTCTAGTCTCGGCAACACGGCTGGGGCTATATGCACAAACACTCATGTACCAATATAGCATCGGGCAACAATCCGGTCTATCTAACCGCCGGCTTTATTGTCACTTCCTGTCTATCATTTAAATATGTCATGTCAAGCGGGTTCCTAGCGGGGGTTGAGCTTGGGATCGCGCCGTTGTGGGTGCCATGTTTAGGCACACTCAATAGTGCTTTCAATGCGGTAGCAGAATAACAACCGGTCTCTGTCGCCAACCTCTAATCGTATGGTGTCATTGCGTTTTTTTGTCTTGGCACTGAGTCCAGGACCTTTCCAGCCCTTCTGTTTCATTTCCTTTTTTCAGCTGCTAAAAAGAGCTTACCTAAAAAGACCAGCAAGCATGTCGCCGAGTTATTCGGGAAACTAACAGAGACGTCCGTTCGCTTCCTTTCTCGTTTCACGAAACACCTGTCATATTGAGACCACGTGCTGAAGTTTGCATGAACCCACACGGCGACGCAACGGGGACATAATGGTATGACTGACTACCTTCCACAGATCGTCACGTGTTCTCTATCATCGACTTCTTCCTTTGTTTGTTGTTTTGCGGCTCTTATTAATTGTAAATTCAAGGTAGTTGTCGAGGCTGTATGTTACCTATCTAATCTTGACGATACATGCTGCATGCCATAGAGATTAGATCTAGATCGGTTTGTTTCATGTCTATAGATTTTCATTAGAGATTTTTTAAGGCAGGGGTGTCTTGAATATGAACGCGCCACGACCTGGTATTTCGTTGCGATGAAAGTGTACTTGGATATACAGAATAGGTACATCCATCTGTCATTAACTTTAGTGGTTTTCTTCGAAGCAATTTGGCAGGTGGCATTCCTTAATAATTCAACTGCTACAACCGCCTGACTTATTGTACCTCAAAGTTTTAACCCAGCCGCCTGGGCACTACGCCAAGTCCAACGCTTAGCATTTAACAAGCTTTAATCGAAGGTGATGTGCATATCGCAATTTGTAAGTCTAGCCTACATTAGTATATTTGCCCGACTTTTAGTAATAGCCAAACGGCTAGAATATAATTGAGAAATTATACCAAGTTTTTTTCCCCCTTGCTTCGCGCGGTAAGCCAAAGTTACAATTGTCAAATTCATGAATATTCGTATTTAATTACCTACACAATTCCATTTATGGGCTGGTTTAGGATGCTCTTAAAATACGTATCGAGGTTTACGATGAACACGAGCAAGATAGGTAACTGCTATTGGTACGTGGAAAAGTTGTACCTGTGCATATAGGATCAGCTATTAAGATACTTAGCTCCAGGTAATGCGAGAATGATGATGTAAGGTTACTACAGTGACATGGAATGGACTGTGTACTTAACTTAAAGACCACACTGTACTTTGTGCAATGCAGCCCCCCCTTTCCCCGATTCCTCTCCGTGGCTAACACGGCAAGATTTGTCAAGATTTGTCCTTTTTCATCATCATCCTCACCCACCACTGCTTCGTCTGATCGCTTCAATTGTCCTTCGGGTCACCAAGTCGGAGGCTCTTACCTTCGCTCTTACTGTCGCTATTGTCAAGCCTCTGCCTTACTCTCGTTTCACTGCATTCTTTTTGCGTAGCTGCTACTATACTCTCGCTCAAGGCTTTAAACTGCAATATTCCTGATTTCTGGTCGTCTAACCGATGCGATCGGCCGTCTCCAATTTATTACAGGGCAGAAGGTTCGATTAGCTAAGCCCTTTTCTCCTTCTTCATAGTTGGCGCCCTGTGTTACCCATTGATACCCGCTAGTCCGTAATTCTGCAATTGCTTACGGGACTTTCGACAATACCCTTCTTTATGGTTATGTTTACTCTGCTGATGCGCCGTTAAGAGAACAACTGCTCCAGAGTTGACTGCCGTTGGAAGGGGAAGTTTTTGAAGAAAAGTTCGGCATCACAGGTCACGGACATTCATATACATACATACTCGCGCCCCCCCTGTTTAGCTTTACTTAGCACTGGGTTTAAGCTTTCACATAGATCGTTGGTTATTGGCGCAGGGATCCTCCTCCCTTTAGTTTCCCTTTAGTTGCAGGCTAAAAACTTGGAACACTCCGACCACCAGTTGCCCATCACAACAAATCAGTAAGTAAGAAGGAAAACATTCGCAATCCCAATCTCAATCTCAATCTCAATCTTATTATCCCCAGCAAACTTCCGCATTCTCCATACATAACTCCATACATAACTCATGCAGATCTTTTCTTACCATGTTCCGTGCCTAGTAGGTCCCAACCTCCGCCATCCCTGAGCCAATCCGCGTCTCGTCAAGGCGAAGGGTCGGCCTGCGACACGTCCGCCAGTCCGTGCTATAACCAGCAGCAAACGTCTTGACCTGCGAAACTCTTCATATATACATAATCGCTCAATATTCGTCAAATAATCTTCCTTATTCAGTTGATCACTTAAAATCATGTCGCTCCCCGAGCGACCGGGGCCGGCGAGTCCTTCGTATGAACATCGGACTTCCTATCGACAATCGTCGTCGAGACGCGCCCGTCCTTCCGATATAGAAACCGGGTACTATCCTGTTCCCGGCCGGAGGCAGTCCTCACACCAGCGTGCGCCATCGGGAAATTCTTTTGCTGAGACAATCAGGAATCCTAATGCAACTACAGACAAATCACCTCTTTCGCCGGCTTCTCCAGATGAAATTCCTAGTGGTGTACCGACCCGCAAGAGGAGTCTCATAAAACCGGAAAGGAATAGAATCGACAAGGACCATCCGAATTATCACTATCGGCAACATGCCGCTAATATGGAGACAATTCCGTCCTCCACCGGAAACGATCCTCTTTATGAAGAGCTAGAAGCAAGGACAGATTTATCTGGCGAACGGACTATCGATGCTACTTCGGACAGCTCTCCTCCTCGACGGAAACCCAGCGGGGATGACGAGAAGCATAAGCCCAAAGCATCACACCGGAAACGGCATTCGTCAGGACATAAAATTTCCAAATCCAAGGATGCTAAGCGCCGGAAGTCGCAAGAGACTATTAGTCCTCCGAGCGCTTGGAACGTATACTGCGCCATCGTTACCTTTTGGTGCCCCGACTTTATCTTGGGATGTTGTGGGTTTAATGCAAAGGAGCAGAAGAGGGCCTGGAGAGAAAAGATGGGTCTCATCAGTCTTATATTGTACATCATGGCTTTCGTTGGTTACTTGACCTTTGGCTTCCAGCAAACCGTCTGCGCCTCGCCTGGTGTACGTCTTCATATCAATGACGTTTCTAGTGGTTACATGATATTCCATGGTACTGCCTACGATCTGACGAGATCTGGTCACCCTCCGGCCGAGGGTATCCCACTTCGCCAGGACGGTTCATTTCCCAATGTTTTATATGATTTGCCTACACATTACGGCGGCATGGACGGCAGCTTTCTCTTCCAGAATGTTAACGGTAAATGCAAAGGCCTTATTACATTGGCGGACAATTCGGACGTTCCGCACAACGCTAACGACCCGGACGAGCTCGCCTGGTATTTTCCGTGTACAGCGTTTAACCAAGATGGTTCATCTAAACCTAATTTTACTTGGCCGTACGACAGTCCCGGTTACGCATGCCACACCACTCAGAAAGCTCGGGATACGTTCTATCTTCAACTTCGTAGCACCGGCGATGTGTTCTTCACCTGGGACGATATAAAGAACAGCTCGCGGAACTTGGTCGTATACTCTGGTAACGTCCTTGATCTAGACCTTCTCAACTGGTTCAACGAAGACGAGGTCAAGATTCCGAGCCGGTTTAAGGAATTGCGAGACACGAACTCACCTGCTAACCAAGCAATTCGTGGGCGCGATATCACCCGAGCATTCCAGAAGCCCGCCGACAAACAAGTAGCTGGGTGTCTCGAAGAGATCGCAAAAGTTGGGACCGTAGATACAGATACAGTCGGATGCATCGCGGCCCAAGTAGTTCTTTACGTGTCTCTAATATTAATTTTATCCGTCGTTATAGCAAGATTCGGCTTGGCGCTGATATTTCAATGGTTTATCAGTCGCAAGTATGCTGCTATTAAGACGTCGCAATCGGCCGATAAGAAGAAGCGGAATCGACAAATCGAGGACTGGACTGAGGATATCTACCGAGCACCACCACGCATGCCCGGAGACGTGGGCAGCAGCTATATGGGGTCTGATAGAACGAGCAAACGTACCAGCACTTTCCTACCGACGACGTCTCGATTCTCAGCTGTCTATGGTACTGATAGAAACCCCAGACGACCACAGCCGACGACTATGGCAAGCCAAGCCTCGACTGGGCCTCTACTTCACCCTAACTCGATGTACAAGCAGGGTAACGACAGCAAGTCGAGTATGCTCCGTTCTGATCCGTACGGTAGTACAGCCAGTCCGATGGATGGCTACGGCCCCGCTGGATTCATCCACGAAGCGGTGGTGCCCCAGCCGCCTTCTGACTACCAGCCCTTCGGCTTCCCCTTAATTCACTCTATCTGCCTTGTTACGGCCTACTCCGAAGGTGAAATGGGTATCAGGACTACGCTGGACTCAATTGCCATGACAGATTATCCAAACAGCCACAAGGTCATCCTCGTTATTTGCGACGGTATGATCAAGGGTAAAGGCGAGAGTATGACGACACCCGATTTTGTTCTTGGTATGATGAAGGACCACACTGTACCTATCGAGGAAGTTCAAGGTTTCTCGTACGTAGCCGTAGCCAGTGGTTCAAAGCGGCACAACATGGCCAAGGTGTATGCTGGGTTTTACGACTACGGTGCTAAGTCCGCCATTCCGGTAGAAAAACAGCAAAGGGTTCCCATGATGCTAGTGGTCAAGTGTGGCACGCCTGACGAAGCTACCAAGTCCAAACCCGGTAACCGAGGCAAGCGTGACAGTCAAATTATCTTGATGTCGTTCTTGCAGAAGGTTATGTTTGATGAGCGCATGACGGAACTCGAATTTGAGATGTTCAACGGACTTTGGAAAGTAACCGGCATTTCTCCTGATTATTACGAAGCGGTTCTCATGGTGGATGCCGATACCAAGGTGTTCCCCGACAGTCTGACTCATATGCTCTGCGCGATGGTTCGCGACCCTGATATCATGGGACTCTGTGGCGAGACCAAGATTGCCAACAAGAGACAGAGTTGGGTATCGGCTATTCAAGTCTTCGAATATTTCATCTCCCATCACTTGTCCAAATCCTTCGAGTCTGTTTTCGGTGGTGTTACTTGTCTTCCCGGCTGTTTCTGCATGTATCGCATCAAAGCCCCCAAGGGCGCGCAGAATTACTGGGTTCCTATCCTGGCCAACCCAGACGTTGTCGAGCATTATTCAGAAAACGTTGTTGATACTTTGCACCGGAAGAATCTTTTGCTTCTTGGAGAAGATCGATACTTGACTACTCTCATGCTTCGAACTTTCCCTAAGCGTAAGCAAGTCTTCGTCCCTCAGGCCGTTTGCAAAACTACCGTCCCCGACGAATTCAGCGTTTTGCTCTCCCAGAGACGAAGATGGATTAACTCCACGATCCATAACCTGATGGAACTGGTTCTCGTTAAGGATCTTTGTGGTACATTCTGCTTTAGTATGCAATTTGTCGTTTTCATCGAGTTGATGGGCACTTTGGTTCTTCCCGCAGCTATCGCTTTCACCTTCTATGTTGGTAAGTTCATGCCATATCCCTAATCTCCGATGTCTCGTAGCTCTGTTCTAACATGGTTCTAGTCATCTCTTCTATTATTGGCCCAGTACAAGTCATTCCGTTAATCCTCCTTGGCATGATTCTTGGTCTTCCGGCCGTCCTCATCGTTGTCACGGCTCATTCGTGGTCATATGTCGTGTGGATGACTATCTACCTCTTCTCCCTGCCAATTTGGAATTTTGTACTCCCAACTTACGCTTTCTGGAAGTTTGACGACTTTTCGTGGGGTGATACCCGAAAGACTGCGGGCGAGAAGACGAAGAAGGCCGGGATTGAGTACGAAGGCGAATTCGATAGCAGCAAGATTACTATGAAACGGTGGGCCGAGTTCGAGCGGGAACGCCGAATTAGGGACAACTACTGGGGATCGAGGGATAACGTAGCCAGCGGAGCTTGGCCCCCTTCGGGACCTAATAACGCGCCGTACCATCATTCTTACGACGACCAGTACTATTCGGACGCATGAACAAGAGGGGGCGGGGGTTACGTATCGAGTATTACGAAGTTATTCATTTGCTACATATAGGGATCGGTGCTGTTGTAGACAGACTCGGGCAGCGGTTGTTCCGATGAAGTGTAGATCCTATAATGCAGGATTCAATAGCATGGATTGAATTATATGTATAGAGAGAACGCAGAGAAGCGTTCGGCGTCGTTTAGCTTTTTGTACATAACATAGCTCACTAAGTTCCATCGTGACGTAAAACTAATAGGACAGTATACGCATCATACTTCACAACTTTGTAGTCTCTGCTTGCTTGCTATCTTCTCTTCTTCCAACTTGCCTACGTGTGTAACTTTCCGTGATCTTACACTGCGAGATGCATAGTAGAGTCATCGTTCTACAGAATACTTCGTACGTACAGTGAAGTTGTGCGATCGCGGCAGTAACCAGCTTCGGGGTCGGAAGCTAGGCTCGTACTACGGTTGGGCAGCTACAGGACGGACCATCGTCTACTGCTCGCTAGGGCTGTGCAACATGATCTCGCACGCGCGTGTTACGGCGTGGAAGACCTGGTGTAGCAAATATTTGTAACGGAGCACACATGAGAGGCTAAAAAGGATAGCTCGTTTCGATCGCCCACGCGGATAAGAATTCCGAGGAGCAACGTGTTAGCACAGACCTACCCCAGCTTCATGGGAAATTATACAGCGGTTCTTTCCGTCCGGTTTGCTAGGATGCGAATCAGAAATATACTCATTACGAGGTAACCTTCCGTAAGCCACGAAGTTTACCAAAGGGATGACGATGTCGAAGCATCTTGGTGGAGGTGGAGGTGGAGGATTTGCTTATGGTTAGTCCATGTCCGCGGATATCGGCAACCACAGAGCAAACCGCGGGCGAAAGAAGAAACCCGAAAATACGCATCCCAGCAGCCCAGCAGCCACAGGACCCAGCAGCCGGGACGATGGTGATGGCTCTGGTTGGTTGGTGGCGAGTCGAAGATATTGTCAGCCTACTATCACCAGGTGGTAAAAGGACCAAGAACGCTCTAAGACTGCGAAGGGCCGCATCGAGAGGCGATCTTAGGCTCGAAACAGCGAGATCAGAACCAGCCAATGCTACACTGCAGTTACCCGTGTTCCGCCTCAAGGTGTTGTAAGGTATTGTACAACGAAACAAGAAATGAGACACGAGAGCAATGAAAAGAAGAAGGAAGAAAGAAGGGGAGACGAGAGTAAAGGAGCGTGTTCCGGCTTCGTGCGAGCCAACCGATTCTGGGCCGGCGAGAAGAATAATTTAATGGTGGTAAGTCGAGACGAAGACGGGACATGCCGGCGTAAAATAGACCCTGATCGATCATGCTGTATCACCACCCACAATGGAAAGTGGTGGAGGCCGGGGAGTATGCTAGCGGCGCGTTGCCTCGCGATGTTTTTTCTTCTTGTTGACGGGGTTCTGATGCACGCGGATCAGCGGTGCTGGCCCCCAAAATTAGTGCTCTTTGGGCGGCGGACCTCTTCAAAATTAGCGACGGAGTTAGCTGTTAGTTGCGCGTAGACAAGTTTTGAGGGGTGCGGGTGCGGGGTGTACAGGGCTGGAGGGCTGGCTGGACATTGTCCTTTCCCCAGTGCCGTATGCTTGGTACCGAAGGGTTGCTGGCTTATTAGCTTCGTTCCTCAGTTTATCCTGTTTCGGACCTTTGCCGCCTCGGATTCGAAAAGTTCGGTTAATAACTCGTGTGCCGGCGGTGAGTGAGTGAGTAGGTATGTATGTAAGTGAGTGAGTGAGTGCTTTCGGGAGAGTACATACATACACTTTTATTTTTATTTTTATTTTTATTTTTATGGACGTTGCGGGACCTGACGACCCCAGGCCCTCTCTTCTTCTGTTTCTTGCCCCCCCTATGGGCGGGCCATGGGGAATGAAGACTCGACGGGAACCGTGCGAAGGGTAAATTTAAATCCCATCAATCAAGCCTCTCCATCTCCGTGTCTCACCCGGCGAGGCACTTCGTAATATATATATGTAATAGAATACTGACTTGTCAAACCCGAGAAGCCATGGGCTCACTGGTTGAGAAATGGAGGGTTTATGGAAACAATAGCTTTTTATTTTGTGACTTGGACGAGCGGTTCATAGGACGGGTGCCGGGATTAAAAAGTGATATATCATACTTGAAATTTGAAAGACTAATAACGGAGGGCCAAAAGGGCACCGACGTCCTGAATTAAAGTAGGGACGGGGGAACGGGGACGGGGGACGGGGGATGGGAGAGATACATAGAGGATGGAGGATTGCCTTGTATGTAGTAATGTATGCAATGTACCAACATATCGTCATTATGCCGAATAATTGCTCAGAATGGAAAATGAACACTTGATGCTTTATTCCTAACGATGATTCTCTCCGGTTGTTAGGCGCATGGGACTGGGACATGTGATAATGTACGGGAGATGATGGATTGTGGATTTTAATGTTGCTTCCCGTTTTACACTACGGGTCCGTAGGAGATAAGTCAAATAGGTAGCCAGGTAGTGTACATCTATATATACATGCGCATTGGTGAAATAAACTGCAATAACGACCTTGTATGTAGGTAGTATATATGTACCTAACCTAACATGTAAGTCAGTCCAAAAATGGCTCTTACTCCAAGACCCCCAAACTTCCTGCCTGTGGAAATCGGTGGGTAAGGTAGATACATTACCTATGTACCTAATGTACTTGCATACATGTATTGTACCTCTTATATATTGGAAATGGGCGTGGATATGCGTTCATGTACCTACCTTTAGCGAAACAGCTGTGGCGTGGTCGTCATATTGGTCCTTTATTTGCATTTTGCATTTTGCATTTTGCATTTACATTTGTTCTCCGCTAACCTAGTGTAATGTAATGGGCATCGACGTTGTATCTTTTCTATCAGTAGCCCATCCTCCCCCAATCCATCGTCATCACGATGTAGCAGTAACAAGCAGTCTGATCCGCTGCTTATCTTACATCGATCGATTGGGTATAAATACTGTCTCGTAAATTCTAACTCTTAGGTAACTACATATGTATATACTAACCAAGTTGACCCAACAAAGCGAAAAAGTAGGTACCTACCTAAGTTCAGGTTCAAAACGTGGTTCTGTTATTAACCTAGTCTCATTCCTATACGATATATACCCCGCCGACCCTCTTTATGTACATATCTATTACATGCCAAAGTTTATCTACAATACATACCAGAATACCAGAATGCCAGAATGCCAGAATGTCAGAATACATAGAATAAAAGGTTCACGCTACTGTATACCACCCTCGATAGCCGCAAACTAGGGATCGCTGCCTTGACCCATCTTGGCGCCCTGCTGAAGATCCGCCATCCATCCCGTCCGCCCATCCGCCCATCCGCCCATCTACCATCTACACACTTACCTAGGTTACTTTTACCTACATACCTCAACTACTACACAGCTACACAGCTACACAGCTACACAGCTACATTACATACATGTATACCTCGTTACCTCCCTATTTTATACCTAAGCCAATAGGAATTGTCTGCACGACAGAAACATAAAAGCAACACGGGTTCGTTCTTATGTGAACCCCCATACTAGAGCGGTTAGGCTCGAATTTCCAACCAAATGACTTGAGCACCTCCAACAACGATGCGCCCTACTAATTCCCCACCCGTCTCTCCATTCCTCGCTCCAGACCGTCCTCAGATCGACCAAGATGCCTTCTTATTTTCTCAGCCTCAAATTGCTGAAGTTGATCTACCTGACCCTGACGACCCTGACAGTCCTATGAATGACTACCAGTCGTCATCCCCATACGTCCCGACATCTACTGCGCATGCCAACTCCGACGACGCCCAAGTCTTTGATGACAGTGATGACGCCGGTAGTAGCAGCCCCGATAATAACCACGACATGCTGGACATCGATATCGAAGAAGGCGGCGCTCCTTTAAACAATCTTAACATGGAAGATCCAGACGACCAAAGCCACGTTATGGCGCCTCTCGAATATGCGCTCATTAACCATGTCGGGATCCCAATTCAACCTTCGCTACCCATCGATACCGATATAGGTGCCATCCTACCCTCGCAGACCCTGCTGCCGCTCCCGGAGGTTCAAGACCCCGTCGAAGACGAAATCGACGCCGCCGCGAACACTGGTCTTCATCCTATGGCCTTTAGTAATGCGAATCCCGTGTCGCTCGGGCCTGAGAACCCGCACGTTATGCAGTTTCTTGAGCTCTGGGGGTGGCAGAGCAATGCAGACATGCAACTACGAGCAAACGGACCTGTGCCGTCCTTTCAACAGATCAGTCGGCTGGCCCGGGAATGCCCGCGCCGAGTAGATTATAAGCAGTTGAGGGGCGACCTGTACGACTTTCAAGGCATCAGTTGGAGGGATCTGGGAGTAACGAGGAATATGGCGCGATGTCGTCGTATGGCGACGTTTCATAACTATATGAATAGAGCGAATTCTGATTCGTTTCATACTGATTCGTCCGACAGGTTGCTACGCCCTGTCGAGAATTACTTTAAATATAAGAGCATGGACATCAGGCGCGATGTGCGCTTGCTACATTTTCAGCTTCGCAATATATTAGGCGTTGCATCGCGAACGAGGGTATTCTATCCGAGCTTTACTACGATCAAGGAGCATGACCCTACTACAGGACGATACAAAGTAGCGATGCGCTTCGACAGCCAAACCGGTGCTCATATATCTACACTAACCGCTAGCGATGACATCCTGATTGCTGGCGGTTTCTATGGAACCTATCGTTACCGTTACCTAAACTCCTCTAAGGACTTCGAGGCACACGAAGGACTGTTGACCAATGATAACAGCGGTATAACCAACCACGTACAAATCCATTCTTCTCGGCATTCATCCGCTCCGTTGGCCGCCTTCGCTTCCAACGACTTTGGTTTCCGGGTGGTGGATCTATCTACGAATAGTGTTAAGTCGGAAATCATGTATGATTCGGCGATGAACTGTTCTGCGCTAAGTCCAGATATGAGGCTTCGTGTCATAGTAGGAGACGACCAAAACGTACTCATTACCGACGCGGAGACGGGTGAGATACTCCAAAGTCTCGAAGGTCATAGAGACTTTGGCTTCGCCTGCGACTGGGCGCCGGATGGTTGGACCGTCGCTACTGGAAACCAAGATAGGAGTATCAGAATATGGGATGCTCGTAAATGGAAGAATAGCAAGGGCGAAGGTACTTCGGTTGCTGTGGTGCGAACCGAGATGGCTGGTGCCCGTAGCTTACGGTTCTCCCCTCTCGGATCTGGCAAGCGAGTTCTAGTCGCCGCCGAGGAAGCCGACTTTGTCAATTTGATTGATGCCCAAACATTCAATACCAGGCAGACAGTCGACATATTCGGCGAACTCGGCGGCGTCGCTTTTGCTAACGAGGGACAAGACTTGATCGCGTTGTCATGCGATCTTTCTCGAGGAGGCGTCATGCGCTTGGAACGGTGCGATGCTGGGGCGGAAGATAACTTCAGTTACGCACATAGGAAATACAGGGAACCCGGGAGTTGGTGGCGAACCCCGGGATACGACTGGATGCAAAGCCCGGAACAGATCGTAGCAACACCAAGCTCTCAGCGGACTCTTACGCATAAACGGAGGCATGCGGCCATGTTGGAAGACTGGACGTTCTGATGCGACGTATATAGGGGTGAGGATGAATGTAAGGGTGAAGGTGAGGGTGAGGGTGAGGGCGAGGGAGGACTGATGGGAAGGCGTTATTGGGATATCCAAGCATTTAAACGGGCAGCAAGCGACGGGCATCGGTTCATTGCTTCCTCTTCTTCGTTCACTTTTTGTTTATTCATTCCCCGGGGGGAACACATACCGCTTGCTGTTGGTAGTCCGGGGGGATTTATTGCGTACATTATTTATATCACGGGGAGAGGCGGGGTGGAAAGATGGGAAGTCTAGCCTTCGGGAGACAGAACAGACAGATTCTCATCGGGATACACTTTGGGAGAGGGATGCACAAGTGGACATAGCCGGACTTATCAGTATATAACCCTCGTGGACGCTTCGCCCGCCACGAGTTCGCCTCTCACTTCGCTCGGTTTTTCTAAGCGCATGCCGGAGCTAAGGCCTATAGCCTATAGGGAGCGGACAGACTTAAGGCGAAACGTCTTGTACTGGTAACCACTTCTTTTTTTATGATATGGCATACATCGCACGATACTTGCGAAGCACGATTAATATGCTTCATGATGAGACTTAAGACAGACGTGTGGGTTTTGAGAGGCAGACAGAGGTGGAGGTAAGAGATAAGAGGTAGAGGCGGAGGCGGAGGCGGAGGCGGAGGCAGAGGCAGAGGCAGATCGAAGGAGGACATCGTATCGTATCGTATTGAATCCACATCACATCACATATACTCTTATACTAGGATCTATCGCACTTTACTACGCGTATATATCTACATTGCGTATTCTGTTGTGTATTTTGCTGTTCGCCAGTTTACTGTTCAGTTCGGCACAGACTGAGTAGGTTTACCTTATAGTGAGGATAGTAACCATTCTATTTCTTGGTATATCACACGACATGCTATGTACCATCTACACGAGAACTGTATTTATATTCTTCTCTCTCTTCATGACAACTATAACTCGACCTTCTACTTCTACGGATATGTTCGCTGTTCTAGTGAAAGCAACACCTTATACACTTATGTACAAGCCAGACAAACCGTATAGCCCAGCCAATTTAACTTGTATTATTTATCAGAACAAAACCGTCGAATAACGGTAACCGTAACGTAGATCTTCGTTGAGGGTATCTATCTCATCTACCTATGCGCAATGTAATGTTATGCTATGTTATGCCATGCCATGCTATGCTATGCCATGCCATGTCATGCACACGCAAGCATTACAAGTAGTAGTTTATGTACCCCGACGCCCCTGGATTGTTGAAAGTCTCAAAGTGCCCCAAAAATGCAACCCACCAACCAATCCATATTCTTCGCTCCCACCATCCTATATTGCATTGTATAGATAGACACACGCCTGTCTTGGTTTCCGTAACCTACGTACGTACCTTTATATACTGTCGAAACGCAGTACGGCAACAACATGGGCAGGCTCCTAAGCGATCCCCCTCCAGTACTTACTCGGCACAAACGGCATCTTGGTCACAACCGCCTTCCGCGGACGTCCACGAATGCTAACGACGAGCTCGGTCCCCGCCTTATGCAGGCCATCCCTGACATACCCCATGGCGATGTTCTTGCCCAACGTTGGGCTCGGACACCCGCTAGTCACGACACCGACCTTGGCGCCATTTGCGTCCTGTATCTCAGCGCCTTCCCGTGCGGGTGCTCCCTCGACTACTAGCCCGATTCGCCGGCGCTCGACGCCCGCTCCGCCTTTGCTCTTGGGCGTTAGTTGGCTGAGGATGACGCTGGCGCCGTGGAACGCGCCCTTTGAGAGGTCCGTCTCGCCGCGCCGCTCCTTGCCGATGATCCAGCTTAGCGCGCCCTCGACAGGCGTGATGTCTTCGTTCAGGTCGTGCCCGTACAGACACATGCCCGCCTCGAGACGCAAGCTATCGCGCGCGCCCAGGCCTGCCAGCTGTAGTTTCTCCGGGCCGGCGGATTGCAGGAGTGTTTCGGTGACGGCGACCGTGTGTTCCTCGGGGATGGAGATCTCAAACCCGTCCTCGCCGGTATATCCACCTCTGCTGACTAGTATGTCGGACACCTCACGCCCGTCCTGGAGCTTCAGCGTCACGGACCGGCATTGTCCGAAGAACAGCCCGTGGAGATCGGTTTCCTTGGGGTTAGCTAGGACCTGTTCGAGGATCTGCTCGGAAAGCGGGCCTTGCAGCGCGACTAAGCCCTGCCCGTGGAGGACCTTGTGGTTGACAGACGGACGGCCCTCTTTCTCCCATTGTCCTAACTGCTCACTTAGATATGCGAGGTCTTTGTCTCGGCACCCGGCGTTGGTGACGACGTAGAAAGAGGTGTCGCCGAGCTTTGTTATAATGGTATCGTCGACGATGCCGCCGATACTGGGGACCAATAGTGCGCTGAGGGTACTCGAGTTGATGCCGAGACCCTCGAGGCCGGCGGGTGTGATTCGTTGGAGAAACGCAATGGCGCCGGGACCCTCGAACCGATGCTGGACCATGTGTCCGACATCGAACAGCGAGGCGTGGCTTCGCGTGAAGTGGTGGGAAGCGGTGACGCTCAGCCCGGCGTACTGAACCGGCATGTAGAAGCCGCCGAAGGGCACGATCTTACCGCCGTGTGAGACATGGAGATCGTAAAGGGATGTCTTGCTTAGAGATTTGGATCCTGCTGTCGGTGCCGAAGCGTAACTTCGACAGCTTTGAACAGCGAGGGGAGGACGATTAGATAATGCACGTAGTCGAGGGTGAGTTCGTGAAGTGGTTATCGCAGCCGAGGCGTTTGTCCCAGAAGCCGAGGAAGACGCCGCTCGGGTGAAGAAACGGGGTTGCCGTCCTAAGGGCGCTCGGAGCGCTGGCAGGCCCCTCTTAGCTGTGACGAGAATCCCTGAAGGCTTCATTTTGGTCAATTGAGGATCAATTGGCAGGGAGTCAAGGTGCAGGACACGTTCCCCCGGTCTGGCGGTCCAATTCCGAAATTATGTTGTCGGTGAGAAGATCTCGCCGTTGAAATATAAAATATATTACGAGCGTCGGGATCCCAGCATTGCCGATCCCGGCTTTACGTGGGGCCATCTTTTATTACCTATCAGGTACATAATTATGTAACCCCCGAATTCGATTAATATCACGGTGACGCAACATAAACCAGGAGAAAGCTAAGCCTTTTGTAGAAAGTACTACAAATCCGCCTTACCTGTACTAGCTGAATAATGTAATTACTATGTGTGCTACTAAAGTTGTTTAGGGAGGAAATTGTAAACTTTAAGTGAGTTGTGAATAATCAGACCTATAATTAGGCCTACATATACCAATCACCTGCTTGGCAATTATACAAGTTATTATGGCGGTACATGCTACCTAGTTATTACTTATATGTACGAGTTTATTCACCGCTAGCGTAATACTTTTACGAAGTACCGAGTACAATGTAACTATCTACCTACATGTAAGCAAGGAGTTACAACTTATCTTTTCATAAGTCTACTCCAGTTACAATGGGGACCATGTGAGGGCGACCCTCAACTCAATCATGACCGTATACAATTACGCAAGATAGATCTTATCTCCTATACTAAAAAAAAACATGGCAAACAAATCTCTAAAACAAATCTCATGTTGCAACAACTACTACCACTGTAAACTACGAAGCCTTCCAATCTCGTTCTATCTCGTAATGCCAGCGTAAAAAGGGAAACAGGACCATATATTGAGAACATCCCACCAGGGCTTCACAACAGCCACCATCATGTCATGACATTGTGTTAATCATCATTCTTATTAATGGGGAACAATAGACGGGAAATGCCTCGTGAACGAGAAAAACGGACTAGAATGCGAGGCTCCGCTAGCCCCTGGTAGCGTGACCCAACGCATCAAGTTCTCTTTTACGTTCTGTAATATCAATTCGTACAGATTTCGTCCCAGTACGCCACTCCCCTCCTATGCTTCCAAAATCAAACTTGCGTCTTCACTTTGCAGGTCCATCGTAACCCATGAGAGCGAGAGCGTACCGAGACCAGCGTCATTTATGGAATATATCGATTGCTCCGGGAATGAATTTGCGAGTTACAACCGACCCATTAAATTGGGGAGGAAAGGGGAAACATGGTGAGTCGTAACGGGAAAATGACACAGTGCCCCCTCCCATTTACTGGTGTCCAGCCTTACGAAGCGTGGTGGCAAGCCATTCGAGACCCTCATACAGACCGTCTCCGGATGTAGCGCAAGTTGATTGGATGTACTACACTACTGATTAGCATATGTTATAAATGTGAGACAATATAGAATGAGTACATACCCAGGCGCGCTGTCTCAGGCTGTGAAGGCCGAGCTTGTCAGTAATCTCAGCGGCGTTCATGGCGTTCTATAATCATTAGTTAGCAAAACTTGTAAATAATACGGTTAAGACGGCAAGGAACATACGGGCAGATCCTGTTTGTTGGCGAAGACTAGCAGAATAGCATCCCGGAGCTCGTCCTCGTTCAACATGCGCTGCAACTCCTCCCGAGCCTCGACGATACGGTCTCGGTCGTTACTGTCAACGACGAAGATGATACCCTGGGTGTTCTGGAAGTAATGTCGCCACAGAGGACGAATCTTGTCCTGTCCACCAACATCCCACACGGTGAATTGAATGTTCTTATACTCGACCGTCTCGACGTTGAAACCTGGAAGCGCGACGCGTGTCAATAATCAAAACAAAGGGTGGCGATGCTGACGTTCGGGTGGAGAGGGCATACCGATAGTAGGGATAGTTGTGACGATTTCACCGAGCTTGAGCTTGTAAAGAATCGTGGTCTTTCCGGCAGCGTCGAGACCAACCATCAGAATTCTCATCTCCTTCTTCCCCCAGAGCTTGTCGAACAACTTGGAGAATGTGAGACCCATGATTGCGACTTGAAGAAAAGATGCGGTAAGTATCTATTACGGCTGTGGGCCTAAGGCGACGTCGCTATATCTAGCACGAGAAAGAGGAGAAGTTAGTTAAGATGGAAAAAAGAGATGATGTGATTATCTGGAGGTAATTGGCAGCCAGTCGGGATTTATGGGGTTTAGTGTTCCGTAAGGACAGATCGATTGGTCTTCCAAGACTGCGCAATGACCTGGGGATGAGTCGGTATTGTTGGGCGCGATTATCCCGTGTTATTTCTAGGCTGCCACGATAGGAGAGGAGAAATAAAGAAATGAACAGGTGGGCCGAACAATTACTATGTACGAGAGGAAGTTGAAGGTAGATTGGATGGTATGTATGTAGATGTATGTAATATGTAATATTTAGGTAGAGGTATGTAGATAGGTAGAGATAGAGATACGTGGATATGGTATTGATATTAGTAGTGGTAGTGATAGTGGTAGTGGTAGTGGTAAATGGTAAATGGTAAATGGTAAATGGTAAATGGTATTGGTACTGTAAAGCGAAAAGCGTGCAAGGCGACAAAAATACAAAACAGCGAAAAGACCAAAGAATATTCTCTTTGTCGAGATGATGTAGAAAGGCTGAAGTAGTGGTCGACTTACTATTCTGCAACAATGAGACCTGCTCGGCGAAGGAGAGATCTCGTGGCGATGGGTTATCAAAAGGGGTTGATGCGGTGGATTGTGGTTGGAGATCGGTGAAGAGAGAATAGTAGATGTGTTTTTCAGAAAGTTAGGTAAAAATGCAATGTGGCTGGAGAAAGACGGAGTCCCATGGAAATGAACGTAATTACTTGCCTGCAGCTGGCAGTCGCTGGGCTGGGGGGTCTTGTATCTTAATTTTTTTTTGGCTTTGGCTTAATCCAGCCTGATAAGATACAGTTACTATACTTACTAGACCCCCTGACCACGACCAAGATTTCTACGCTGCGGAGTCGGCCTTCTCCGGGAAGGAGACAGTCACGAGTTTGTAACACGTCGCGACTCAGGAAGTATCTCTCAGGTACCGCCGCTAACATTACCTATTATAGTACATATGGACATACATACCTAACATAGCATGAGAAAACTGCGCTAAACCATCCCGAGCGTCCACTCAGATTCGATCCTTGGCAATCGCCAAAGTGTCCATCTCAAGTTTCAAGCCTCACAGCTCGTTTAGTTAGTAGGCTCTATTTTTTATTAAGTCCAAGCCCTACCGTCGCATGACAAACATTTAGGCAACGTCATTTCTCAAACTGGGCTCAGCGAACGAATTGAGTCACTCGTTGCCTAGAAGATATGTTATTCTCGACTAAAGCCCTGCTATTGGCAGCCAGCTTCCTACAAGCTGCGCTCGCCCACAATATCCAGCTTCCCGCCCACGGCCGCGAGTGCTTCCACGAGGAGCTCCACAAGGACGATGTCATGACCGTGACTTTCCAGACCGGCGACAGGGAGTTTGGCGGTGCCGGGAACCTCGACATTGACTTCTGGGTACGGCAGCACTCTTAAAAATAGTCGGTGAATAAATACAATGACTTACATGTTGATCCACAACTACAGATCACGAACCCGATGGGCCAGCACGAAACCTTCCAGAAGGCGGTTTCGAATGGCGACTTCTCGTTTACGGCTAAACACGACGGCAAATTCCTCTACTGCTTCGGCAACGAACACTGGGGCTCCAACAGCAAGGAGGTATCGTTCAACGTACACGGAATAGTATACGTGTCCGAAGGCGATGCCCCTCAGGACCCCTTAGAGAAAGAGAGTAAGTGTTGCGTTGTTATCTACCTACTCGTTAGCAAATACGGCTTAGATCAATTTACTAACGGGGCTATAGTCAAGCAACTCTCCGAACTAGTCGAACAGGCAAGGGATGAGCAATCCTACATCGTCGTCCGTGAACGCACCCACCGTAACACCGCCGAGAGCACAAACAGCCGAGTCAAATGGTGGAACTTGTTCGTAATCGGCGTCGTGGTAGGCGAGTCTCTATTCCAGGTATGGTGGTTACGAAGATTCTTCGAAGTCAAACGGGTGGTATAGCATCGTACTTTGGGGTGGAGGAGCAGTTCGATCACCATCTTGTTTCTGGGTGCTGTCAGGCGTATTCATGGGCTGGCTTCGAGACGGCGGGGTTTTAAGGGATGGGCAGACGTTCATGAATTAGAGCATATTGCACGTTTGTACAGTAATGAAGAGAAGATATCTGGCATGTTACATATTACAGTTTAAGTCTCTACGACCGGTGGCTTTAGCTTAGTGATACTGTTACGAGCAAATCAAATGTTACACTCACGAGAGTATCAGAATAATTAGAGATATCAATCTGCTATGAAGCCAATATAGTTGTTTGTCATATGTGATGCTGGGTACGGAACGGTTCTGCTGCTTACGAAATAGCAGCCAGCCCCTGATTACACAACAGCAGCATATACTACCTATGTAGCATAACAGTCTTTCATTTAGCAGATCTGATTACATTTCCAAAATATCCACTGTTTTATCTATCAGTCCCATCCCATCCCATCCCATCCAAACAATCAGTTCCCAACCGCCGAGATATACTTCGTCATAGCCTCCATCCGCTCGCTCGTGAGCTTCAGGGAAACCCGTAGCAATTCCTGCGCCACGTCGTTTTCCTCATTTTGCAGCTTCTCCCAGTTTTCCTTATCCATAACCCAGACGACGCAGTCTTTAACTGCAATCACCGTCGCCGTCCTGTTCGTCTCGGAGAAGAAGGGCAGCTCGCCGCAAGTAGTGCCCTGGACGATCGGTTCGTATAGACGACCTTGCGGCGTGTCATAATCCGCCCGCAACTCGCCCCTCTCCAGAAGGTAGAAGCCATTGGCTTGCTCGCCGCACTCGTATAAGACGGCATTGGCGGCGAATTCTTTGCGAACGAAAAACGGCCTTGCTCGGAACCAGAAATCCTCGTTCTTATCGCTCACGTCGTAGAAGACTTGGAGCATAAGTCGGAGGGGTTCGCTGATGTTTTGCCATCTCGTTGACCGCCTCATCTCTTGTTGGTTCAGCACGTTCCTAGCCGCTTGGTCGAGGTGACTTTTCCTCGGCGACTGAGACAGAATCTCTAATGATTGGCCAAGCTGGCCGTTATTAGGCACATCAAGGTTGCTTGACGGTGCTGGTCGCGAGACTCTTAGAGCTTCTTGACGAGCATAGAAGGTTTTTAGCTGTTCGTTCTCGCAGCTTTCCAGTGCAGAATTTAAATCTGGCATAAACATAACGCTAGGTCCGTCGGACCCGAGTCCGACGGCTCTAAGATCTCGACCAAGTCTGCTGTCCGCGTCTTTTCCACTTACGAGAAGGTGCACTCCTTTCCCAGCTAGGAGCCGATTGATAGTTTTGAACCCTTCGGCTGCCGAATAATCGATCCCTGTAACATGCCACAGGTCGATGATTAGATACTTAATAGGGTGCTCCCTGAAAGAGTCTTCGGATATTAGATTTCGGATTTTCGCCTCGACACCGACGATAGTACCAAAGAAGAGAAACCCGGATAGTTTGATTACGTATGTCTGTCTACCAACTTGCCGGAGGTAGCGATGTTGTGATGGGTTCCGCCTGACCATGGACCCAATTTGGTCTCCGGTATAAGTTGCTCGGATGGCTGAAACTTGAGATGCATGGAAAATAGCAGAAACAAAGGCGAGTATAATGCCAACGAAAATACCCACGACAAAATCGTAGATTCCCATGGTGAGAACTATTACTACGATCTAAGGTGATTTCTAGTTAGTCTCAGGTATGTAGGTGTAAGACAATAAAGCAAAACTTACCGTCAGGTATTCCAATAACTTGAGTTTACGCCTTGGGGATATGAGGGCGTCTACTAATAACTCAAACCCGAGAACGAAGATCAAGGTGCCGACAACCATGACGGGAATGTAGCCTATGATCACTGGTCCGATCGTCATGACGCCGAATGTAAGGCCTGCTAGCATGAGACCCGCTAGACGACTGTCGCCACCTGATCTCATGAAGAAGAGTGTATTAGCAAAGACTAAGTAGTTCTGGATACTTCCTGCGAGCCCGGACAAGAAGTTTGAGTAGCCGTGTAGTTTGAGTTCGTGATCTAAATCAAGGTGATCTTCCCCGGAAATTTGCGCCAAAGCAGGAACATTAATGGGGACATGGAGTACGCTGAAGAAGGTCAACGCGAACATAGCCCCGACAGTTTCCAAGATCGCTCCCCAATGAACAAGGTTAAATTCTATAGTTGCCAGTCAGTAATAAGTTCATCTCTAGAAATAGTTGAACTGCTCACTATAGAGAGTCCAGAAGTACCACCAAGGCTGCCCAGCTTCAGGGGCCTGAAAGATCCACCCGGCTTTCCTGAGGCTGTCGGGATTTAGACTATCTATCGTAAATACGAAGAAATAGAAGAAGAGCGGCACGGATAGAATATAGATCGGCAAGAAATATTTGGAAGTGATCTTCTTCTGGAGGCCGAAGAGAAGGATAGCCAAAGCAAGAGGGATGAGCCATAGAGGCAAGGTGTCTAGCTGAATTAGTTTTCGCCCGGTATCGAGATCGTAGCGGAATTCCTCTAGTCGCGCCGAAACTTCAAAGCCCGTCGCGACGAGGAACCAGCCCACGCCACCGATGCATCCGATTAAAATATGGCGAGGGATGAAGCCGACGATATAGCCCAGTTTAAATCTTCCCATAAAGTAGAAGACGATACCAGTCATCATAGAGCTAATAGCAAAGGAGGTTATCGTTGTAGCGATAACCGCGTCTGGTTGGTCCTCTCCTACTACCGCCGTAATAGTAGTCGCCATACTATGAAAGAAGGGAACAACCTCGATCTATATACGTGAGCACATATTCATAAATCGTAGAGCTCAAGAGCACTTACCAACTCTGATCCAACGCCGCCCCGAAACAGACTGCTGGCCGAAAAGGTCAGTTGTGAGATAATTGTGCTAACGTAGAATATCGATATTCCAGCCGGCCCGAGGCTCGAGAATATCGGGTTGCCCAAGGGGAATAAGATCATTCCTACAGATATTATTAGGCTCTTGGACGATAACATGCTCGAGACTATAACTTACCGTAAGATAAAGCATCAAGGATGTTAAGTAAAAGGCCGACGACCACAGCTGGTAAACAGTGTATTGGGTCTATTACAGCCCTCTGCCAAATAATCTTCTTATCCCAAGTCTTTGGGTTCATTATACCTTTAACAGTACGAATTCTGTCTCGAATACCGCGACCGGTCGACGACGGTCCCCAAGGCGGTAGCATCGGTTTTTGAATTTCGATGTCGATATCTGCAATACTATCCGGAGACTCCGGCCTGTGTGATACCCTCCTGAGGAGAGGGGTAGTCTCTGATAACTCATTATCGGGTTCTGCTTGTAATACGCCTATCGATGGTAATTGCTGGCCATTTTGTGACATTGAATTACTACCGGCGTCCTGGCCGTGTAGAGACTCAGGTGGAGAGCGTTTGAACATAGTTGTGAGTGCCGAGGGCCCTGAGTTGGGTGGCCCGTCCGTTTCAGATGACAGCGAGGAGGGCTCGGAAACTTCATCTATGGTGTCGGTGCTTGATGCTTGCAAATCTCCTGTGGATGGCGACTCATTCTGGAAGATTGGCTGGTCGTGGCTAGGGTGGGACGAGGTAGACGATATTCGATTGAGAAATGACGTGCTGCGCCTATCCTTCTTGTCTGAAAGCACGTATGAAGCGAGTTCGGCGGTGTCTTCACGGACACTACGAGCAAAACTGGCACTGTCCACGGGAGCTTGGGAGGATGTTAGTAAAAACGTACGACGATGTAAGCATATAGACTTACACAAATGATCCCTAAGAGAGCCAGGCACGAAAGATCTGGTGGGCTCTCTATAGCTATGGGAATTAAGAGAAGACGATAGCTGTCGTAAATCTCCTGGACCTAATCGCGAGCCTTGATTTGGAGTGGGCATTTGCCCAGGAACATCTACCGCATCTGGCTGAGAGGTAACAGATGAGGATCTCCTTCTCCAAGAAGAGAAACCGAACGATGGTGCAGCCATATTCTACAGTAAGGCGTTTACAAGCTCTCTATGTTGAATATATATACATTGGCTGCCGGGCTACAGTGCGCATGTGCGAGGAAAGTTGGTAGACTACCAAGGTGTTAGTCCTCGAGGCGCAATCATGATATACAATAGCGAATTCAAATTATACGTTAAAAGGAGTTGGGGGTGTTGTATGGCTTGTATAGACGTTAGAAATATAAATTTATGAATTGGCCAGTAGAATTAGTGGTACGGTGGACAGAAAGTGAAGGGATGAAAAAAAATAGTATGCTCAAAGCCGCAAAGGTTGTTCGATGATAACGAGAGGATCTAAATCTAGACCTCACGAGATAGAGGTAGCGTACATACTATGTAGGTAGGTAGGTATGTATTAGGTTAGGTAGCTATCAAGGAATTTTGTCGTGTCCACTAGATGCGCTAACTATAACGGGTATTTATCAAAGAGTACTCACGTAGGACACGGAAAACTCTGGCGTATGGCCTTAACTCAATTGACAAGGGTATAGAGGGGCATCTCCGATTCTAGAAAGACGCTCAAAGATTATTGGGTGGTGGGTCCTGAACTAATGCTATAATCTAATCATTTACGTTACGATTTAATATTTAATGCCATTGGGTAAGACAAATCTTTTATAATATCTTCGTGTAACAACTCGCTGTATATACCTACTAGCCTACTCGACGACATCAAATATCTTCTCGTCATCTACCGTGCGGCTAATGATATCCAGCCTTGGCCAGGTAGATGATCGTGTAGTCCCCTCACCCGTTATTGAAGCTCTAACGTTCCAAGATGTTTTTGGATCCTGTAATATTCGGGCTGCATGATGCAAACAGTCCTAGCTCATACATCCCGAGAGCAGATGCGGTTCATGTCATGTATGTTTCAATAGCTGGCAGGCACCTGGAGACAAGAACCTGGAGACAAGAACCTGGAGATGGGCACCTGGATGACATTGAGCTGTTAGACCGTGTGAATCAAGTAATTCAGCTCGTTCTCTCCATTTTCAGCTCGAATTCCACGAGGTTTTCGATGGTTTGGATGTTTTCTAACCTAGTCGTTTAGGTATTTTATGGCCCCTGAATATCTTACCGTCAATACCACTCACCGCAAACACGGAGCCGGCTAGTCTAATCCTAGCTCTTAAAGTATAATATACAATAACTAGTTATGCAAAATATCCCTCAGTTATATTTGGAACGGGACTTGGCATCGTGATTCACGATGCATTTGCGTTTCTCCTCACTATCAACGCTTCCGGCCCTTCTACGATCACGGCAGGACAAGTCGGACGTCGATCCCTCATCGTGAAGTCTATTACGTATTTTAAAGCTATGGTATTCGCCGAGTCGCTTTGTGGTACCTTTTGGACGGAACGGTCTCGTCAATGCGACACGATCATTAACGTACAGCCTACCCTTGAGAAGCCTGCCGAAAAGTTTGGTTGTCAGGTGTGAAGTTGAGTATTTCCCCGGGAGCCTCCAATTATTCTCCACATTCAATCCTCTCATTCGCTCCCCGCAAATACCAATCCTCCAACTGAATGACCAGCACGGCCAACGTTGTATTCCGTATGGTTCAGTAGCTCTTAAGCCCTGCGCCATGAGCTAGAACGCGCCAATTGAGGGGCTGCATTTGCATATGTGACCTATTACTTAGGTACTGTGCTCATCATTATGCTATTATGAATGAATAATAGTCTGTATCGGGTAATTTGGCACGCATTCGCGTCGGGTAGAGGATACCAAGCAAAAGAATCATTCCACTCCGTTACGAAGCTCCCGTTACACCATCTATGTATACGCACTAAGTTTCACCGGGCATATCATCTGCTTTTCGAGGTAAATACGTTCCACTGAAAGTTGAGTTCGGCGCAACGGTCCTCAGTCATGGTTGGTGATTGGCCTTGAGCTGTAGGCCAAGCGCCCGGTTGTACCACTTGCATTCGGTCGTCATGCGCGCCTCTTTTTGCGATTTATTCCGTCAGAATTGCAAATCTGGTTTGCCACGACTTAATTAGGAAGATACCATCTGTGCATATATGTTGCCAGCCCTTCCAACAGGCAAACAAGCTTCCGGGGAATCAACCTTATGCCGCCGCGATGGGAGCTCTTTGCTTTTTTTTGGGGCCTAACCGCATGTGGGAGTGCCTCAGACAGAACATAGTTCTGCCCTAGTTCGTCTGATGACTGAGACGAGGCGTGATTCTTCTCCAGAATACATTAAACAGGATTGACTGCACTCTAACCTAGGTCTGGTCAACTGAGCTTTTGGAGATAGCCTTGGGCGATCAGACGTTCTACATCACCCTGCCTAACGTAAAATTGACTGTTTTTAGTAAGTGTGATCGCGCTGTAATGGTATATTAGTATACTTTCTTCCTACTTTACTTGGATGCCCACTCTCTTACCCGTATTCGGTTTGGATTTCACCCGCATCTTTTAGCACCCGTACGTCAATGAAGAGGTCGCGAGGAGGTTCGAGACTTCCTGTGAGATCGATATCTGTCCATTGGCCTTTATAAGCAGCTAGCAGATCGCTGTACTGTCGCACGTAATCTTCCTCCTGCGGACTTAAGCTACTCGTGCCACTATTGCTAGTTGCCATACCCGATGGGCCGTTGAGTCCGCCTTGGCCGTCCCTAACTTGCTGTCCGGCAAGATCAACTACGTCGTAGCCCTTCCAGACAAGCTCTTCGAGTCTGTCTGCCCGCGTTCGGTGATAAGCTAGCAGACAACGCTTATTCCGCCGCATGGATAAATGGTTTATAAGTAGGGTACATGCCGTAGCCGGGTCGTCGGCTGGGTTGAAGGACCCCTGGAACGGTTCTAGCATATCTGCCACATCTTTGTCCAAGTCGCGAACCTCTCGTGTGACTGCACGAACTAGCTCAGTCTGATATGGTGGTAAGTGTGACAGATTTTGAGTTCTCTTTGCATGTTGAACCTGATATTACTTAGTGATAACTTTTCATTTCAACGGATGTACAATATAATCATAAGCTACTCACGAGTTTGTTTCCTAGATCGCCATACATTGTCGACAAGTTCGTATACCGATATGACGGCCTAAGTGAGATGAATAGCCGTGTAAGTGAAGTAAGATGAGGCCGAGGTACTAAAGGTCGAAAGGCGCGTATGAAATTCGAGAACGCGTTTCACTTCTTAGGTAATTTCTACACTAGAAGGCGGGGTCAAGTCAGGTAGTCAGTGAGGAAGGGACTATGTATGGTGGGGTTCTATGTTTTTAGGGCGTTTTTAGTATGGCGCGATATACTTGAAGTGAAGACTTCAACACCGAGGGGTTGGTGGGGCTGACACCTCCGACCCCGCCATGAGCTCGAAATTTTATTTTTCTCGCTCTTCGCTCTTCGCTCTTCTATTATCACGGCCGTAACGGCGCCCTTATAATCGTTACTCGTCACAAGTGATAGAAACGGATTAGACGAGTCTGTTTAAACTCGGTCATTCTCCGTAGTCTTATCGTCCCAACAATTTAATCTAAGTCTTATCGTCGTCAATCTATCGTTGTGCGCTTCCCGTCGATTCGTAAATCCACTTAGGTTACTTCCTTCACCATAAATCTCACCATAAATCTCTCTCCGATTGAAACAATTGCAATTAGATCAAGCCTCCTACACACAAATTTGTCGCAATGTCGGCAACTCAGAGAATCGCCATACTTTCCGTCTTCGACAAGACTGGCCTGTTGGACCTAGCTAAGGGCCTCGTGCAACAGAATGTGCGAATCCTGGCATCTGGAGGCACGGCTAAGATGATTCGCGAGTCTGGATTCCCGGTCGAGTAAGATAACTAGCAACTCAATTTTGTATTTATATCCCTAGATATTTTGGGACTGACTCCAAGAAGGGACATCTCTGCTATCACGAAAGCCCCGGAGATGCTGTCCGGTCGAGTAAAGACCTTGCACCCGGCTGTCCACGCCGGTATACTTGCGCGCAACCTGGCTACCGACGAGAAAGACCTTGCCGAGCAGAGCATCGAAAAGGTCGACTACGTCATCTGTAACTTATACCCATTCAAGGACACCGTATCTAAGCCCAACGTCACTGTCCCCGAAGCCGTAGAGGAGATCGACATAGGAGGTGTTACACTTATCCGAGCGGCTGCTAAGAACCATTCCCGCGTCACCATCCTTAGCGACCCTAATGACTATCCCGAATTCCTAAAGGAGCTCGAGAATGGAGAGATCAAGGAGGACAGCCGTAAGAGATATGCCCTTAAGGCTTTTGAGCACACAGCCGATTACGATGCTCACATCTCTGGTTTCTTCCGTGCGCGATATGCTGGTGAAGGCCAAGAGTACCAACAATACTTGCCTCTCCGATACGGCGCCAACCCCCACCAAAAGCCTGCTGCTGCATACACGACATCCAACAAGTTACCATTCAAGGTTCTTGGCGGTGCCCCTGGATATATCAACCTACTTGATGCCTTGAACAGCTGGCCGCTGGTTAAGGAGCTGAAGAAGTCACTTGGAAAACCCGCGGCCGCCAGTTTCAAGCATGTTTCCCCCGCTGGCGCTGCCATTGGCGTTCCTCTAAGCGCTGAGGAGCGCAAGGTTTACTTTGTCGACGATATCCAGGGCATTGAGACTTCAGGCCTTGCCCAGGCTTACGCTCGAGCCCGAGGAGCTGACCGGATGAGCAGCTTTGGCGATATCATTGCCCTGAGTGACGTGGTTGATGTTCCTACCGCTAGCATAATTTCCAAGGAGGTTTCTGACGGAGTCATTGCCCCTGGATATGAGGATGCCGCGTTGGAAATCCTTAAGAAAAAGAAGGGTGGCAAGTACCTTGTTCTGCAGATAGACCCCGAGTACCAGCCGGACCCTACTGAGGTCCGAACTGTGTATGGAGTAAACCTCACCCAGCACCGTAACGACATTGAACTTTCTCCGTCTTCTTTCACTCGAACTATCACGCCGAAGGATTTTGCCCTCCCTGAGGCTGCTGCTAGAGACTTGACAGTTGCCACAATCGCCCTCAAGTACACACAGAGCAACTCCGTGTGCTACGCCAAGAACGGTCAGGTCGTCGGTCTCGGTGCTGGTCAGCAATCCCGCATTCACTGCACTCGGTTGGCCGGCGATAAGGCTGACAACTGGTGGCTGCGCTTCCACCCCCGCGTCCTCGGTATCAAGTGGAAGAAGGGCACCAAGCGCCCCGACAAGAGCAACGCTATCGACCTTCTAGTGAGCGGTGAGCTTCCCAAGGGCGGTCCCGAGCGTGAAGCGTTCGAGTCCGTCTTCGAGGAGATTCCCGCCGCCTTCACCGAAGACGAGCGTAACGATTGGCTTAGCAAGCTAGGTGATGTCGCTGTTTCTAGCGATGCTTTCGTAAGTATACCTTCATCAACAATTAGTTCCTTGAGGTTGTAGCGAGTAATTTCATTAACGTTGATTCTATAGTTCCCCTTTGTCGATAACATCTACCGCGCCCACCGCTCCGGCGCAAAGTACATTGCAGCGCCCGGCGGCAGTCAGAACGACTCCGCCGTCTACGAGACGGCTGAGAAGCTCGGCATCGTCTTCGTGGAGCAGAACATTCGACTCTTCCACCACTAGAGAGCGGCATCAAACGGCGTGTGTGGTTTAGGACCTAGCACGGGGTAAGGACGGTTGCGGCCGGCTGGGATAGATAAAAATAAGGGGAACAGGAGGGAAACAAGAAAACCCAAATATTATGAAACATACGAAGATAGATACCAAATGTGATAAGGGGAATATGGGTAGGATGTATGGAGTAGGTGCTGGTCTGAGAAAACTAAACGTCCCTGTACAAGGCTCCTGAATAGGTTCCCGAGTAGCAGAATTATCTTTTAACAAGAACATTCAAAACAATTCGAGACACGAGACCGGGTGAATGTTATGAATTTGACTATAAATTTTCTTTCGAGAGTAGCAGCTCATTTCCCCCTTGACACGGAAGCGCACACTTAGGTCTTCAAGTCCGAATAAATAGTTCATCAGGGCAAGTCTCCTATTAGCATTTCAATGCATCTACTCTAAGCATATGTCCTTTATGGAACTTTGTCTCGATAGAGATATTAGCCCGATGTCCTACCATCCATCCAACCTCATCACAATCATCGGCCATCCTTTGTGGCTCTCAAGTCGTGTATCATGCATTGAGTGTTGGTGCAAGAATGTCGTCTTCTAACGAAGATAGTTGTTTACAGCTTCTGCATAGCAAACTATAATTTGATTAGTATACGAAGATGGGATTTTGGTGGCGCTTTGGAGACTTACAATATCGGTAGATTGGACGTAGTCCTCGAAACCTTGGATCTCCTCTTCGAGATCACTAAGGGAGATCTTCTCGTCCTCAATGACGAGGTTGATTTGTAGCTTCTTGATACCGAAGCCAACGGGCAGCAGCTTGGAGGCACCCCAGACTAGACCATCCTTCTCAATTCCACGGACAGCGGCCTCAAGAGCAGCCATATCGGTCTCATCATCTATATGATGCATTAGCTTGAACGTTAACTCTAGCGGGAAATTGCGCAATCATACCCCAAGGCTTGACGTCCAGAGTGACGACAGACTTGGCGATGGTCTTGGGCTTGGCCGCCTTCTTCTCTCGGTAAGCAGCCAGACGCTCCTCACGGACACGGACGGCTTCAGCATCTTCTTCCTCATCGTCACTGGCGAATAGGTCGACATCATCCTCCTCCTCGGCAGCAGGTGCCTTAGCGGGGTTTAGGGTGGCGGCAATCTCCTCAGGGCCGTAGACGGTGTAGGGCTTGGAAGCGTCACCGGGCAGAGTGGGGAACTCATCCTCGAAAGAGGCGATGTGCTTGTACCATCGTGCGGCGTTAGGGTACTTGGCGGCTTCGGGCGCAGAGGTAATGGCCTTGAAGACGGCAACATCGGCCTGGGAGGGAGCGTAGCTTTTGTGAGTCAGCCACGAGTTCTTGGCGTATATGGGAGAATCAAGCGCGAGCAATGAGGATATGGATGGTATAGTATAAAATCAGAGATGCACAAGAGTGCTATTGTATTTGTCCTCCTTGACAGGTCTTGAGTCTGCTCAGAAACACGGACCAATGTTTCTCATCATGATGGGTTATTGGGCTCGTAAGGCACTTTGATAAAGAGGGGGGCACACTATCGAGGGGTCGCATTCGACGATGGCGCAGGGTTTTAGGGGAATAATTGTAGATGACTTACCCAGTGACGTATGAACGGGTGGTCAACCAGCTGTTAAGGACTGGATTATATCGTCGTTAGCTATTGTCAAAATAACGAGGGGGTGCCCAGACCAGACGAGAGATCCTGATAGAAGGAAACCCCGCCGTGGAACTGCGAATCAGACAAAAAACATACTGGCCAAACCGGCGTCGCTCAGAAGATCGGTGAAGCCCATTTTTACGATTGAAATGAAGGATAATAGAGAGTCTGTATAATGAAACTCGGGGGTATCTTGGGAAGAGAAGAAACGAAAAGCCTGTGAAGATGTGAAGAAATAAGAAGACGCAAGGTGGGGTTGAGGTATGGTGGGATGTATTTTGAAATTTTTCGAGCGAGGGTTGACCAAATCACCCGGGGACATTTAGGTACCTACCTACCTAGGTATGTACTTACCAGCCACCAGCCACACTTTACCCCCCAGGTCCATAGGTACCGCCCGTTAGCGTGAGTTGCCCAAAGAGCCACATAACGGTCTATCTTATCGGGAACTATAAACTTATCGATAAAGGTAATAACTGGAGCTTCGCCGGTGGTTCGACAGTTCGAGAAAGGTCCAGAGGCGGCGACAACCGCATTAGCTTGAAGCTCTCGTGATATTTCATCACCCGTCCGGGGTTCGACGGTTTGTTTGTTTCTTTTCTTTCTTTCTTAATTTCTTCTACTACTACATGTAATTATACATGTAATTATACAAAAGAATACAACCTTAAAAGATTAAGGTCCTTAGTCTTCTCATCATGTTAGCGAGAGCTCAATTACTTAGATCTTCACGGCGAGTCGCAGACGCCTCGTCGAGGGGACTCGCCCGACTTAGTGTAGCCCCTTCACAACTATCGAGAGCTGCGCTTATAAGCACGGCAAAAGCAATATCCAATGTTACTCTACCCGCTCCTATATATCGAACATACGCAAATGGCCGACCTCATCCGCCGGGTGGTACGCATCGAATGGACATGAGCGGAGAGCCCGAGAAGCCAGCCTTGGAGCAATATGGAATTGATCTTACAGCAAAGGCGAGAGATGGAAAGTTAGACCCCGTCATTGGCAGGGACGCCGAAATCCAACGGACCATTCAGGTTTTGTCACGACGAACCAAGAATAACCCAGTCCTGATCGGAAACGCGGGAACAGGAAAGACGGCAATCCTAGAGGGTCTAGCGCTGCGGATAGTACGGGGCGATGTTCCAGAGAGTATAAAGAACAAGAGAGTTATATCGCTAGACTTAGGATCGCTCATCGCCGGCGCCAAGTTTCGGGGTGACTTCGAAGAGCGTTTGAAGAAGATCCTGACCGAAGTCCAAGAAGCGCATGGTGAAGTCATCTTGTTCATTGACGAACTACACACTCTCCTCGGCCTCGGAAAAGCAGAGGGTTCTATCGATGCCTCGAATCTGCTCAAGCCGGCTCTGTCTAGAGGAGAATTGCAATGCTGCGGTGCTACGACTCTAGCTGAGTATCGGCTGATCGAGAAAGACGTAGCTCTAGCGAGACGGTTTCAGCCTATCTTGGTAAATGAACCTTCTGTGGAGGATACAATCAGTATATTACGAGGTATCAAAGACAAGTATGAAGTCCACCATGGTGTCAGAATCACGGACGGAGCTCTCGTAGCGGCTGCAACGTATTCGAACCGCTACATCACAGATCGGTTCCTCCCTGATAAGGCTATCGATCTGATGGACGAGGCCGCAAGCTCGTTACGTTTGCAGCAGGAGAGCAAGCCCGAAGATATTATGCGACTTGATCAGAAAATCATGACAATACAAATTGAACTGGAAAGTCTGCGAAAAGAAAAGGATGTAGCTAGTCGTGAACGACGCGAAAAGCTCGAGGAGGACCTCAAGAAATTACAAGAGGAGGAGAAGGCTTTGACCAAAAGGTGGGAAAAGGAACGAGGAGAGATTGATGCCCTAAAGAAAGTTCAGGAGGAATTAGACAAAGCCCGCATCGAGCTCGACCAAGCGCAGAGATCGGGTAACTTTGGCCGGGCCTCTGAGCTGCGCTTCGGCATCATCCCGAACCTAGAGCAGAAACTTCCCAAGGACGGTGAGATGGCGCCGGATGCGCAAGGCCCCGATACCTTAATCCATGATTCGGTGACGGCAGACGACATCGCAAACGTCGTCTCGAGAATCACGGGAATCCCTGTGTCTAAGCTGACTTCGGGACACATCGAGAAGTTGATACACATGGAAGACACGCTGCGTGAATCCATCCGCGGCCAAGACGAAGCCCTCAAAGCCGTCGCGGACGCTGTGCGCATGCAGCGCGCTGGCCTGAGCGGCGATAACCGCCCTCTAGCATCGTTCTTCTTCCTCGGTCCCACCGGTGTCGGTAAGACTGAGCTGTGCAAGAAACTCGCCAACTTCCTATTCTCAACCGAGTCCGCCGTAGTCCGCTTCGATATGAGCGAGTTCCAGGAAAAGCACACGATATCGCGACTCATCGGCGCACCCTCCGGCTACGTCGGGTACGACGACGCAGGCCAGCTGACGGAAGCCGTGCGCCGGAAGCCCTACGCAGTCCTCCTCTTCGACGAGTTCGAGAAGGCGCACCGCGATATCTCGGCGCTGCTCCTCCAGGTTCTTGACGAGGGCTACCTGACGGACGCGCAGGGCCACAAGGTGGACTTCCGCAACACGATTATCGTATTGACGTCGAACCTCGGCGCGGATATCCTGGTTGGCGCCAACGCGCACCACCCCTACTCGGAGACCCCCGACGGCGAGATCAGCCCCGACGTGCGCAAGGCCGTCCTCGACGTCGTAGCGAGCAGTTACCCGCCCGAGTTCCTCAACCGCATCGACTCCTTCATCGTGTTCAAGCGCCTCACAATCGACGCCCTGCGCGACATCGTCGACATCCGCCTGCGCGAGTTGCAGACGCGCCTGGACGACCGCCGCATCACGCTCGACGTCGACGATGCAGTGCGCGTATGGCTGGCGGAGCGGGGCTACGATCCCAAGTTCGGTGCTAGGCCGCTGAATCGCCTCATCACGACCGAGATCAGCAATGGCCTTGCGGATAAGATTATTCGCGGCGAGTTGAAGAGGGGCGATAAGGCGACTGTTCGTATCAAGGAGGATAATTCCGGACTGGAAGTACATCCCGTGGCGACGGCGGAGTCGGAGCAGCAACAGCAACAGTAACAGTAGAAAGGGTTTTCGTAATTCGGGCTTAAGCTTGTTGTTATTGTTGGGTTGAGGAATTGTTTTAATGGCGTCTGTGGAAAATGGGAATGAATGAGACTCGGTGTACGAAAAGGGGGCACTTGGGATGCGGAAAGGTTATGTGAGATGATATTTGTATAACGTTGTATGGATAAGGGTGAGATGTATATTAGGTACATACGCGCCGAGTCTCTCGCCTCAAATTGTATATACATAAAAATACCGTATATGGATATTGCTATTATATGATGACTATGCTATGTTGATATTCTACTCAAAGCAAGGATAATATTTCTAGTATTCACCCGTGAATTTCGTTCCTAGGCGCTCAACCTATCATATTTACCACTTGAACGTATATATAAAGCCATGATGCAATCTTGAATTTAATATATTATTCTAATATTCGATTTCCCTGAGGCCAAAGTCTTGCCATCTTGCAATAATATATACAACTTTTAACGTCGTCGACGTGTTCCCATGTAACCCAGGGTAATATATTCCTTTCCTTTCCTTTCCTTTCTTTCTTTCCCTATACCTAGCGGTACGCCCACCTTATATATATACCGACCCAATTGCTATCCCGTCCATGCAAACAGGCACAATGCATGCGCTGTCTGTCGATCCTGAACTCCGGGCCCGATATGCCTACATAGGTATCTACCTAACCATACAAAGGGAAGAAATTATTAATGGGCTCCCTCTCTTCATCCCGAGAGGACTCGACTAGGGAGCTGAGCTATCTATCCATCACGCCGCGGTGCCGGGCCTCTTCTCCTCGCGCGCGAGCTCGGCAACGTCGAAGTTAGAGCTTGGCCGGTGGCGCATCAGCGCGGTCCGTAGGCTGAGCGAGCCAAACATCTGCTCGTGGAAACCGAGGATACCCGCGCTTCCGAAGGAGCCGCGCGCTTGCTGATGGGACTCCTGGGATAGCGACATGTCCACGTCCTCGGATGGGGGGTCTGGGCTCGACTCCCTTTGCCTTGGTTGGGAGGTGTCTTCGCCCTCCGAATTGCCACCGTCTGGGGTGGTTGCTGGCGGAGATGAGAAGGTGAAGCCTGGTTTAGATTGAGCGAATGTGTCTTCGTTCGAACTCTCGCTTTCGATGCTGGTGTTGCCTGTATCTAGACGTTTTTCATCTACAGGAGCCGTTAATACGCCAACTTCGGTATGCTCGACACGTGCCACAGCAACAACGGGATTCTTAACTGCCCCGTTAACCAATGGTTCCTGGTTAGGCTTTGAGTTGACACCTTTAGTGCTATTCTTCAGGGACACTTTATCGCTCTCCGAAAGGGAAATACTGCTTTGGCTTTGTATGGTTTCGCTCACGCGAAGTGGCGATGAGCTTGCCGGTTTCGTGGTGAGTTGTGGAGATGGCGTACGGAATAGCTGGCTTTTACGCAGATCCTGTTGCGCTTCCACACTCATGTTCCCTAACTCCCTAACATCTTCGTCGTCGCTGTCGAGAATTGCATTCTTATGGTAGTCCACCTCGGCACTAAGACGATGCGTCTTAGGAGTTATCACTATAATATTCAAAGGTTAGTAATTGCTATTAGGGGGTAGTCTTGCTCGCTGGAGACACGATTTGGGGTGTCATTAAAATACAAGACATTTGAAAAGGGGTATCAGGAGAACAAAGGGTTGTTACTGGAAAGACTTACAAAGACTACTACCAGGAGAAGAGTCGCCCCCAAATACTAGACTAGGTGTCGAAGCAATCGAATGCTCATAAATTGGGGTCGACTCTACTCCTTTCTCTTGGTTTGCTGTTACAGCCGCCTCTTTCGCTTTGGGCTCCCCAGGTTTTAGAATACTTTGCTGGGAAGTCAGCGTCGATGGCTTGTGTAGTAAGTTGCTGGTTTCCTGCTGACCGAATATATCCTGCTGTGATTTCCTCTCGCCTAAGCCTTCGAGTTCTCCGTAACTATGCGCCCATGGCACTAATGGGAAGGCTCGAGCACCCGTTTTTGAGTAGTATAGGACCATCGACGATCGCCGTATGGGAATGGGAGGACGACGGGTCGGCGACGATGGTGCGGAATGTGCTTTTGGGGTAGCTTCAGGAGTAGGAGTAAAGGGTCTTAGATGTTCGTTCTCTATCACGCTCTTCGAGCTTGGAGCGACGGCACTAGCTTCTGCATCCGTTGTTAGATATGAAGAGGCTTTGTGCTGTTCTGAAGTGTCTTTCGGGGTAGACTCAGCAGTCTTAGGTCTGCTTATAAAGGTTGTAGCGTCTGTATTCCGAGTATCTCGAGTAAGCGGCCTCTGTTCCAAAATGGAAGCTTCCTTTCCAGCATCTTCGTTCCTCTCTTCTGCATCTTCAACTGTCAAGGTATCTTTGCAGACCATTTCAATAGCCCGCTCAACGCGCTGTTGCAGCCGTTTCAATACATAATCCTTTGGCTTCCCAGTTGGTTTGGTCTTCTTCTTTTCTTCCTTCTCAAGGGGTTCTCTGGCCACGAAAGTCTTGTCCAAAATAAAATGGCCTCGCTTATGCGCAGTCATTCGAACGGATATAGCATTACCTCGAAGTATTTCTGCAACGCTGGCCTGAATTCTATCTAGTATCGCTTCGATATCTCTCCGGGGATGGAAATCGGCAGAAGGTAGGGTAAAAATGAGCGGCTCATCCAGCGCCCAGCCATGGCCACGAAGTTCTGTAATCCTGAATTCAAGATCGTTCATTCGACTAATGACCTTATCGGCACCATCTCGAACTCCAGCGAGAGCAACTTCTACTTGGTTGGTAAATGTCACACATTTTTCGGTATCAGAATGAAAGGAGAGGTTGCTATTGCAGTGTACAGTCCGCTCTAGGTGAAGGAATTGAGGGCCGAGATTATTCGCAATCGAAAGTTGCAACTCCAACCCATCATTATCATGATGACGACAGTCTTTACATCCATCCAAGTTCACACAAGTGCTGTGTTTATTTTGAAATGTCTCTCTTTCTGATCGCAAAACGCCGTCTAATGCGTAAGATGCCTCGAAGAGTAAGTTCTCTGCCCCGATCGAATTCAGTGGTGCTGCTTGTTCACTGTCAACTTTGATTTTCGTATGCCATTCGTGTGGCTTTCGACGCTGACATCGACTCGTGAAGGAGAAGTTGATCGTATAACCGGGTAGCGATTCGAAAGATTGTGATTTCTCCAGGAAGTGGGAGCGTGGTACGCACGACATAGGCTGAACACGTCCGGCCCGATGTGGGAACTTCGCCTGTTCGTCTAACGGGTCTTCTCTTACGAAACCCTCCTTCATGACAAAATTCTGATCGTGGTGCTTTAAAAACAACCCTATTATGTGATGAGTCGATGTGATAATCTCCCTTGCGGCTTCGTTTGATAGGGCCTGCTTTTGATATGACTTGAAGGTCCTGGAAGACCATATCTCGGACCAACCCCGAATAATATCGATTTGGATCTCATATCTTAATGGTT
Source organism: Daldinia decipiens (assembly GCF_022478715.1). Lineage (NCBI taxonomy): Eukaryota > Fungi > Ascomycota > Sordariomycetes > Xylariales > Hypoxylaceae > Daldinia > Daldinia decipiens. Next base: position 809,598 of record NW_026054547.1, read on the forward strand.
TATCCGGACCACTTGCGGCTGCATATTCCATGGCGGTCGAGTCTTTGCGAGTGATCAACTCGTAGCAACAGTGATCAGCCCGTCGCAATAGACCTTGGCATAATGCGTCGGTGGCCAAGAAATCGGGGGAAGTCTCATAGCTACGACTGTACGAATAATTCAATGGCTCATCAAAAGTGATAGTGACCTGCACGGCGAGACTTGCTACAGGAAGAGAACTTTGCGATGAGGACAGTAGCTTCGGCTCGGGAGTTTCGATCTTTGGAATATTGACCTCCGGATCATCAATCTCGGCATTATCAATATCGGGATCATCGATATCTGGGATGTTGATCTCGGGGACGGTTGTTTCAGAGACAGATATGGGGGGGACTTCAGAGGCCTGGGAGGCCTGGGAGGGCTGGAAGGACTGAGGGATAAGCGCAGGGGAAGACCCCACCATCAATACTTCATGGTTCTCTTTTCTCTCATGACGATGAACCCTGAACTTTTTTACATCATTAACGAAGCTTTTGAACTTCCCGGGGAAGGCCCCCGACCTGGGCCTCCGTTTTGACGAGACGGAATCCATTGTGTAGGTCCTCGTAGACGAAAAGGTGGACGGACTGATGAGCAATGGAACATGTCTATTAGAGATATGCTAATAAAAAAGGAAGAGAATGTGATAAGATGGCCATATAGATATGAAATATACGTCAGTTCTGCCGAAGTAAATCGGTACCCGCGGCTATCGAAGTCTCACGTAGGGCTTATAACATGCCACATATTGCGAGGCACACCCACCAACTCTGGCATGCACAGCCGTACGGATGGTATGATAGGGGGCATCCTTTCTGTGGAACTTGGTGATAAGTCGCGGCATTCCAAGCTCTTACTACGAACGCGTCCTAGCACTGGACCGGCCAGAATCGGGAGAGATAAGTCTTGGGTAGAAAGAGGTAGGAAGAGGTTAGATACCAATACAATCAGCAAATCAGCAAATCAGCAAATCACACAGAGACAACACAACATACCAGTAAGGCGGCGGGCCCCGTTGGTACATAGCTTGTTGATAACGTTGGGTATCCATACGACAATGAGGTGGAACTAGGGGCGGAGCAGAATAATACGGTGGTGTGATCCCCATTCGTCCGATCTTGAGCGATTTTGACACCTCTCTTCTATGATTTGCAGGTAGTATTACCGGCTCTTCTTGCGTGCATTAGTACCCAGCATACATTTTTTGTATGTTGACCCAAAATTGAGAGATTTAAAGATGGAGGGTTTCGTTCGGACGAATGAATTGAGAAGTAAAGTACCTTAGGTAATGTACACCCACTGTACTAGCTGAAGTATAAAAACTAAGGCGTACCTTAGGTAGGTACACAAGTATGGGGAGGTACATCTGTGGGGTATTCTTTTAGTCTTTTAGGCTATCCGCACTCTCGGCAGACACCGGGACCCAACTACCAGGACCTCGGGACGGGTCCCTCTTATTTTAATTGTAACCCCAAAAGAAGACTTATTGTGTTAATTCATCAATTCACCATCGTACGTAACAATCAGCCGTTCTAGAAATAAAATTACAAGACCGTATTCCTTCAAGTTAATTCATCTTAAACCGTCTTACAGTACAGAAAACATATGTTTGGGTAAATTAGGTATTAATCAGACGTAAAGAGGGTAAATTTCAATACCTAAGACGTCAGACGAGTGATGCTTCGTTCCTCATTCCAGGGCCTTCCTCGCATGCGTATATGATGGGGAAAATGGAATGAAAGCTAGAGATTTCCAGAAGCTTGATGAACAGCATTGGCTGCTTTCAGGAGTTAACTTTCATATAGCACAAGATGCCTTATTCTCCATGTAACTTGCGCTATCTCTCATACACCAACGTATTTGCGATGATATTATCCCGTGAAAATTCTCTTCTTTTCCTTCCTTCCTCCCTTCCTTCTTCTTCCCCCCTTTCCTTTAATACATAGTTGAAAGGTTCTCGTTCATCCTCACTTAAGATGATCCGTACGGCACCAGGCAACCTTGTCTCTCCTCAAGGGTGCCTACAGGCGGGTTCTGTTTGAATATAAGGCAAACCAAAAACATGCGAACAAACGAGATGAAAGAGATCCGTGGAATATATAGCAAGATGTTCTCTCATCCTAGCTAGGAAGCTCTCAGTCTTCCGCAGTTATAAGTCCTCCTCCCTAGCAGCTTTTGGCCAGCCGCTAGCAATCATCGATCAAGTGACTGTGACAACAGCAAAGGAGCCGATCAATATCCAAAATACAGGCCAAGAGATATACGATTTAGTCTCTCACATTAGTCATTGACCATGGGCCCGAAGAGCAAAAAGATTACCAACGGCTCCTCCACAGGAACCACGTCAAACCAGGCTAAAAAGGAAATAAGGCCCCCAGCATTCTGGATCCGATATTTCGAATCGGGTGGGCTTGAAGGCTGGCAGGCCATGATGCGTCTTCTAGGCTTCACTGAGACGTTTACAAGCAAGAACCAGTGCCGAAAGGTATGGGATATTCCCCCGTTACGAAATCTCTCGTCTGTCACTAATTTCTTCCTCTAGGCTCTCAAGTACGCCTGGGTGAACATAATAGACTTCTTTGAGGCCATCAGTACATGTAGCAGGCCGCGATTCTTCCCCAACCATTACCAGCTAAGCAGGTACACAATCAGAACCAGAAAGTTCTTCCCTAAGAAGTTGTTGCCAAAGGGCAGTCCGCTTCGGCAACTATTCTCTAACATTGTCCCCAAACGGGGCCGAGATTGCGATTGAGTTCATAGCACAGGACATAGTAGGGCCTTATTCCTGAAAGGAATCAGATCCAAGGACATGATAGTACAGTATGCAGAGAACGCGTGAATACGGATTGCCTATGATTTGCCCGCAGCAGCATCTGCTACCCCCTAATCTAGCTTCGGATCTCCCATAATCTAATTTTTCCAGCATCGTTGCCAACAGCTAGCAAGTCGCTCTTTCTACCAAATGCCACATCTGAAATCCTTCCAAGGGGCGTCTGTTCCGTCGGCCAGTTCCTGTAGACCGTGCAGCTTGGCAAATGCGCCAGTCGTAGCGCATCCTTCTTGTGCTTACTGCCAAATGCCAACAGTTGGCCGTCGGGACTGAATGTAAGAACCGTGACCGGAGTGGTTAGCTGCATGAACCTTCGGGTCGGTTCGGGTCTTTCCTGGACTTCCAGTTCTTCGTCCGAAGAAGGTAATATTAGAGCTTGTCGATCATAGATGTTTGTCACACCACTGTTAGACCCAATTGCTATCCACCGGTCCCCGCCGAGAGTGATAGGACCGTCCCGGCCCCCCATTGCCATCACTGTTCCTCCGTTGGAGCCCTCGTCATTCCAGATCGCAAGGAAACGCCTCGTGGCCATACTCCATTCACCAACTTGGCCTCCCCTACCCAAAATTGTAAGCCCATGACCATTACTCCACCAGGAGAAATCTGCAATGCCTCCTCTGCTGTCGAGCCTGGCAGCAGCAACCCATTGCATAGTATTAACGTTCAATATATTGATAATACCACCGCCTTTCCTTGTCGAGGCGATCAATGCCAAGTATTGCCCGCAGGGGCTAAGCTTAAAACGCTCCCACGTTCTTTGCTCCAACCGATGACCCTGTACTTTGTTGGTCTTTTGTATCGTACCAGTAGCCAAGTCCCACGAGTGAATATATCGTCGCCGTCCGGCGAAAAAGATTTTATCACCAGTGGGGTACAGAAATTCGGCTCTCCGAACGGGTACTTGTTTGACTTGTACCGACGTCAAGAGGGGGTTTGGAGTTGGGTGGGCGGTTGGCGCGATGTGGTGTAGGTGTAATACAGAGGATGTGCTAGAAGACAGTAGAACGGGGTATTCTGGGTGAAAAGCAAGAGATGTGACTTCGTCCTTGTGTGTATCGGGTATATCTCGAGATCGTTGAATGTCAATGACCTCTGGACGTAGCCTTTTCACCTTCTGAGTGTTTTTATCCTTTAATGTACTAGCATCTCGGAGGAACTTTTCCAGAGGTAGCGCAGACGCTTCATCATCCCCTTCATTTGCTTCGTCGTCCGATATGCTTGAGTTGCTTGCTGCCGCAGATGACCGTCGACGACGCTTCGCTGGGCGTTCCTCGGCCTCTCGCGCCCACCCGGGAAGAGGATTCAGCCGAAGATATTGTTGCCTTAGTCTTCTAGTATATTCAGTACCGCTGATAACGTCTTCTGCCTCGCTGATCCGTAGTTTTCGCAATTGAGATACGTCCGCCAGTGATATAGTCAATTTCTCGTCATCGCTATCTTCCCAAGCAGGCCGATTCTTCTCTGGTATTTCCTGGCTTTTAGGGACCAATGATACCACAGCGGCTTTGTCACCGCTGGGGGCAGCACCCCCTACGTCGAAGGTGAAGAGGTCCGCATCGTCCACATCCTCTAAACCTGTCTCAAGGTCGTCCCCTTCTTTTTCAGCGAGGCTACTAAAAATATTCCCTGCATCGTCGGCTCTCGACTCATCTCGAAACAAGTTTTCACGGAAATTGGCCGTATCTCCAAGCACAAATCGTTCGAGCTCATCTTCGTCAGAGTCTTTGTCAATCACTTGCGCTTGGCGGGGTTGCAGCGCAATTTCTTCGTCGCTATCAATGTCGGATTCTTCTCGGCTGGAGGATGATGCATGTCCCACATCGTCCATAGTATCTATTTGGCGGTTTCGAGACATTGTGGTTTGCCGACTCAATTTGCTTGTCGAAGGTGGATGCGATAGAATTTCCATCGTAGCAAAAATCCAAACTTTTTTTTTCAAGTTCACAGTAGCCTTACAGATGGCCCCACTGTCTAGTGCTACTACATAGGTAGGTACCTAACCCTGCAGCTTCGGTACGTACCGGTCCCCCTTTTATTCACTCTCGCGATAGAAATACATAGGTACCTAGGTAGGTAGGTATATACAACGAGGTATTCTCTATACCTCCCCTTTTCATGATTCCTTCTTCTAAATATAACTCTAGTACAACAATTCGTTTAAAGTAGTTTAGGTGATCTATCACGGTTAAGAAGCGGCAGCAATTAGTTCGCCCCTTAATATCCCCAGATTCTCACTTACAGACTGATGGCTGCGAAGTGTTAAGGTCGCCCCTTTTTGAGCCACATTGATGAGATTCTCGACATTGCCTCCCTGTGCTAAGCCTGCAACTAGCACACCGAGAAATGTGTCGCCAACTCCGTTCACTGACACAATGTCCTCCACCTGTTCAGCCGCTGGGAATAGTCTCATGTAGACGCCTCCAATTTCTGGGTGGTCATTGAAACTCCTCGAGAGAATAAACCTATCGTACGCCGGGTCTATCAGGCGAGGATCGTTCTTCCCCAGAATAGCTGTCAACAAGGCACCATGACTCCCAAGCTTCGTTATGATAGTGGGAATATACGGAAGAAGTTGTATGGCCTGTTGTGGAATGCCAGCATCCGTCATATCAGGAGATGTAATTTTAACAAAGCGATCTCGAGCTCCCATCATGCCGAAGGTGTCGATAGTCTCCCACCACCGCGGATCGTCGAAATATTCGTTGCGCTGCGCAGCTGCGTGCATAGCTGCCAGTTCGTATTGGTTAGGAGTAATCAAATCAACGCCAGGGTTAGGAAAGACACCCAAACTCTCAAGACCTTTCTCTTTGCAAAACAACCTCGTAGACTTCTCCTTTGACACAGGCTCGAATATCACGTGAGCCTGGTTCTGCTTGCCAGCTCGTACCCAAGCTCGAATGTCACGCTCAGCCCAGTTCCCGTCTACTATGAGCCACTTAGGCCTAGATTCTTTCACTGCAGAATTCCAGTATTCTGAAAACGACTGGGCCGTAAAAATACCCATATCTGCCATACCGAGGACCAAGTTCTTGTTAGTATCGTTGACAGCTACGTACTGGGCAGTCCGACTAGCTGGGTAATGCTCGCGACTAAGTTGCTTGACGTAAGATGTATCCATGCCGCTTGCCCTTAGAGACGATAGCACGGTTGATCCAGCCCTATAAATTGCAATCATCAGCTACTAGTTACCCACTATTAGCTTTTTCACTCACAGGTCATCACCAACCATGCTACAAAGTTTCACTTTAGGAATTTGTAAGGCCCTCTGGGCTGCAAGTGCTACATTATGACCGACGCCTCCAATAGATTGGCCAATATGAGCCGGGTTTGATGTATGCAAGTGAGGAGTAGGGTTCTCTAATGAGTCTTCACCTACATAGTCACAACTTAGGTCTATTGCCACAGAGCCGGCAACTAATATGTCTGCTTGAGAGGTGGTCTATAATCATCAGTCTAGTTCAACAACATTATAGTCGCTTCTGCTTAGATGAAGCATCAAGATTCGAGGCCAGGTGCGCATTGATTCGCTGCGACACGGGGTATAGAGGCAAGGTGTACATTCTTACCTCTGTTTCTCTTTGCATTTCGTCAAATGGATTGATCTCGCTCTCAAGGGGAATAAATCCGCCTTGCTTCTTCATCCTATTGCCCCATACGTTAGATTCAAACGCTACAACTACAAAGGATTTAAATCTCACGATTTATGAGACTGTACAGATTCGCCTGCAGTAAGCTGTGAGAGCGCAACAGCTATCTTAGCAGCTCGCTCTACATTTGCCTGTACCAGTACTTTATTCGCCAATACGCTTCTCTCGCCTGTAAGCTCCCTAATCTTCCTCAAGATGAAGGGCGTGTTTTCGCTGCCAAGAGCGCCCTGCTGTGTTGATTCGCTGACCGCCTGCTCAATAACCGCGTTCATCTCATCTCGGGGGATGGAAAAATCTTCTGGTATCGGATTTGCAAACAGCAGTCCTGATTCAATGCCTAGTTTCTCTTGCGCTAAGATCATGGCAGCGGCCTGTTTCTCATCCTGCACAACAGATGGGCTTTTGATACCACTATCCCTTGCCCAGAAAGCAGGGAAGTCCACAGCACCACTTCGACCGTCCGAGAACGTTGACACAAGCACTCCCTGGGTTTCTAGGTACTCTAGGGTCCTAGGAATATCCAGGAATCCCTTACAGCCACTGCTAATGACCGCCATCCTCGTTCTACCGAGCTCGGTAAGATCAGCAGAGATATCAAGCGAATCGTGGCCTCCACGGTGCACGCCACCAAGGCCACCGGTTCCAAAAACTTGAATCCCAGCAAGCCTTGCCAGAATCATGGTACCAGCAATGGTCGTCCCTCCATTAATCTTATTTCCCGCAATGCCCTATACACCAATACATTCAGAATAAACCGCAAATTTGTATAGTAGTAAACCATAACAGATCCAAGAGTTAGACACATACCATACCAACCAGATAGGCTATATCCCGTCGCGATACCTTCTTCGGCGATCCCTCGACAATGCGAGTTATTTCATGGGGCAGGAGGCCAACCGTAGGCACACCTCCCAGGATACCAACCACAGCAGGTATGCCGCCATTTCGTCGAACAATACCCTCCAAGTCCAAGTCATTACCCAGGGCTCCATGGGTATATATAGTTGATTCAAGGGCCACCACGGGCTTATTCGTAGCTAGTGCATCGGTGACTTCCTCAGATACTTTAAGGAGGTTCTTCAGAGCTGATATTCGCTCTAGTTTTTTTGAGCTAGAACATGGCCTTCGATGGACATGAGCAAACGAAGTCCACTGATTGGTACAGCTGTGAGAGCCCCTAGCTAAGAGCCATGACCGACGTAGTAAACTCATTGCGGATAGGGTTTGACTCCTATGATCGATCTTGATATTCTTAAACCTCAGGGGGGAAACTATATTCACACTTAAATATACATCATATTATGTGTAATACTTCCCGTCCAATACCGAATCGGATGTCGTGTGAAAGTAGTGCGCGCCCTTCGACATCAAGATAGCTAAGTTTAAGAATGCAATGCCCCACCATGAGATATGTGCTTATCGAACAACCTAACCCACTAGCCCACTTTTACTTGAGCCCAAACGCTAACCTGATTCGGTAGTATAGCGGCTTTGGGGCCAAAGTCGCTCTGTTGCTCAGGGCAAACGCTAACTTGATCTATCAAGTTAGAGATCTCATCCCAAAGCTATCCCAGACCATCAGCTCAAAGTCTAACCCGGTTTAGCAAGAGCTAAACCTTAAATCCAACATTTTGATTGGCCAAAATCTACAAGACCCCCCGCTTTGGGATGAACTTCAGTGGTTCGAATCGCCGAAATAAGGCATAGCATTCACTAAGTCCCCTGTAATTTCAGTGAACCAAGCCCATTAAGAGACATATTTAGGATAAGTTACTACATAGGTAACCACTTATACGAACTTATTAATATAACCTTATAGCTGCTATCTTTGGGTAAAGAAGAACATCAGTACAAGTTTATATGTGTTATCATATCAAGATCCCAGCCTTTGCCGAATCGGGTTAGACTTTGGGTTGATGGTCAAGGATGACTTTGGGATGAGGTGTAGACTCCTCTCCAGCTACAAGGGTTGGTTTGGGCTGATCTGCTTTCATGCTTTGGGCTCAACTTATCATCTCATTAAGCTTAATCCCGCTTAGGTACATACTGTAATCCGTACATTCGATCGCAATTCAATCTGAAACCACAAGGGGTCCGTCTTGAGCTTCATCGTCATTCTAAAACTCCCACCTTCTTAACTCCCTTCTTAGCTCTGGTGAACTCGGCAATACAGCTAAGAATACCGGCTAGAATACCGGCTACGCGAAGAACCTACTATGAGGTAGGTACTTAGGATCTGACATCTCGTAGGTGGCCCTGATCAAGAGATCACTTACGTCGACAGAAGGGTTCAGGTATTAAAAGACGCTCCTATTCATATAGTGTATAAAGCCCATTCCACTGCCTTAAGGCTTAAGTAAAAAGACGAGACCCCGTGAAATATCCGTTTGAGGAGTTTTTATTATTTATGCTAGCATCTCAGCAAGTTTTAGCAAATGTAAAGGAAGCTCCCGCATCTTCCGTCTTCCGAGGACAAGGGGGGGACTACCGTCTAGATTCTTAATATGTACAGATCAGTCTCTATCATAAGATGCCGGTTTTCCTTTTCCTATCTCTTTAGTAACCGTCCAATAGATATAGCACCCACACGAAAAACTACATAGTCCATACCCCCCACCTTATTATATTAATTAACCATACGCTTTTCGTCACTTTTTGTTCTAAAATATATACTCGTATTCCCCGAAGGGATACAACTAGCTTCAATGAAGAATCTACCATACCCCGTTGCCCTCCTCGCGGCATTCATCTGCAAAGCCCGAGCCGCTGACTTTATCATCGCTGGCGGCCAGATATTTACACCTGGGTTTGCTGTTCTTGATGCGCCTCAGCCAGGCACACCGTTAGGTGGAGGTATGTTTATCATATGCCCTAAACTAATGCCATAAACCACTTCAGGATCTAATGTATTACGCGTAGATACTATCGAGGTAGCTCTCGATGTGACCGCCAATGGCAAATTACGTCTACCTCCCTATGGTGATGATAGCCCCAGTCGGATCAACAACATCACCATCTTCCTCTACAGCTATAACACGGGAAGGAACTTCACAATAACGAATGGAACGGCCTCGATAAATGATATAAGCCTAGGCAACATCATGGAGTCCGAACCGGGAAGCACTGTCAAACATGTCAAGTGGCATTGGCCAGATTGTCTCATCGGCGATGGAAAGCCGGACACCGCAGATAGTGATCGTGGGGCCTACAACGTGAGTACTTGAAGTCACCAAGATTCTATGTACCCACTTAAGTCAGACTACTCATGCTCTCTTCCCAGATATCCATCCGCCAAAACTTCCGTCTTAACGGGGAGGATCACTACACAATATTCGACGTACCAATCTCAGTCACGAATAAGATTGAATTCACCGGGGACAATCCGCCTTGTGACCTAGTGAATAACCCTTTGCTCACACCAGAGGAGATCGACGCCGAGTCTGCTAATAGTGTCGGCATTCTATTCGCACCCGGAGACTTTACCATCATCCAACAGCCTAACTCTATTGACGACAACCTAGAAAATGGTCTTGGAAGTAGTGCTAATACGCTGAGGTGGAAGCTGCCATCAGAATGGTTTTCTTTATTCCTCATTGCATATTTATGTATTCTATAGGCTGGTGTATTGGCTTAGATCTATAACGATCTTCTAGCCCATCAATATTCTCTACTAGGCTTCAGCAGCTAGGAAACTCTCCCAAGGGATGAAACCCCTTAGCGTATATACCACAATACCTCTACCGATCCCTTATTATAAGATACCCGAGGTCATGATCTATTATCAACACCATAATCTCTACCAGCTGCAATGATGTTTCTGAATTACAAAAAGCGTTCCCCTAGAGGTACCTATGAGTCTCGCCAAGCTTAGACTAATTCTTGCGGCTCATACAAAGAATTACTTAACTTATGACGTAGGCCTAGCTAGTTAGTACTTGAGTCATAATTCTATATCACTTGAATTAAATTAGGGCATAAGTAGTAGTAGGTGAGGGTCATAATGATTGTCATGGTAGGAGGGTAGGTTTAACTAATCTTGAAAGGATGATAGATGTAGGCAAAACTGATTCTAAAGATAGAAAAAGATCTGAATAAGCTATACTTGGAAATATATTTAAAAAAAAAACAAGCCTAGAAGAAACATTTTAAATCTTGTGCGTTTCTTATTTCAAGGCATATAAACAATAAACTAACTTGATAGTTATTTAGGCTATATTTATATAGAAAAAGAGTAAAGTAGCTTGATGTTAAATGCCAGTTACGTACTAATGAAAGCACTTCCTACTTTAAGTTAAAGTTGTTGCCGGAAAGGGTTATCGTTAGTGCTATTCTTTACACAAAGATAATGCGACGATGAGATCCACTCTCTAAAGGCCATATGATTGATTATATTTAAATTAAAAGCAGCTTATCTACTGAGAAAACGACTGGAAAGCAAGTTGGAATTTGTTTATGGAAAAAAAATTTTAAGATATGTGATGGAACTTACAGTGATTGGATGTAACAACCTCATTGTTTCGTATTAGTGTTGAAAACGTTTGGAAACGATTAGCTGGTAGCCATACTTTAAGTATTTTTGCAGATAGTTCTTATATAGATTCGTTATTTTTTAACAGTAGTTGTTTAGCAGTGTTTAGCAATACCTATAAAAACTTGCTTCCCTACTGTAAGGTATGAAGTAGTGATATTTTAAATAACTACCTTTTACCTTGGTACCTACTGATATTCTATACCCGAGATTTTTCAATCTAATATCGAAAGCATCATTAACTTCGAGCTTAAAAGTTACCTAAGATATCATTAGTATGGCAAATAGTACCGATAGTACTCAAGTAACTGGCGTATGCCAACTTGTGCTAACTAAAAAACAACCAGCAAAAGAGCATCCGCGTAACGGGCTATTGCAGGGCTTTTCTAATAGACTTCTTGACGCCAGGTCTAAAAGCAATCATACTTCTGATAAGAAGCTTGACGAATTACAACAAAAACAAAATTCAAAGTCTAACTCCCAACTTCGGAAACAGCAACGGAAGAGTAAACAGGTTCAAAGCTTCGCCTACCCTGTAGAGTCCGACGGCTATTATGGCGATGGTCAAAGTGAGCCTGAGGACAAGGAATCTTATTCCAGTGAAGACGAACTTCCATGTGAAGATGAAGACGCCCTCGAGGAGAGCTGGTGGAGCGATGACGACGACCAGAATTTATTCAGTTCTGGAGGTCGTCGCGACCAAAAAAAGGCTTAAGAATGAAGTAAACATTCTTGCCTGTTGCCTGCTCTGGAATGTACTTGAATATCCCCGATTAGGTGGGATGTCGTGACACATTACCATACTAAATATTTCTTAGAATAGACAAGTAGATAGCTTTACATACCTAATTAAACTTGCCCATATACTCAACCCCCCCCTGGCTTACTCCCTCTAAGCTATGGATAGTGTTATGAGACATACGAGACCCTACCTTGCTACCTATTGTAAATTAAATCGATCACAGCTGACGTTACCTTTGTAGCACGACCTGTCACATCTCAGACAATTCCACGTGACACCCCATGACTGTCAACTACTCGATGCTTTCGCCTTTGAGTCTCCCGAAGATGAATGTTACCCACACTCTTGAAGGAAGCATGGGGATCAGTAATCGACACCACGCCCTTTTAGATATTTTCATTACCGATTATAACAACATCATATTCGTCAAACACTTTCTCTCCTTGTAACTCACATAAATTTACATCAAGCCCACCGTCAACAAAGAGACATTGCTAGAAGGACCTAAATAATGCCTATCTACGCACCTAAGGAGACAACGGATTTCGGAATAGCTTCATTTACTACCTGATTTTCGCACCAACCCAATTAGCTTCATTATAGCTCACTAACCATACCTCCTTTTGACTTATTACTCAACACACACCCAATACCTAACCTTCCATGAAAGACACCGATAAGTTTTTGACGTTCTCTCCTATTACCCTAAAGTAAACGAAGACTTAACGGACTCACATGCCTACCTCATTTTGGTGACTAAGCAACCCAATACTTGAGACACTTAGGTATGCACTTCGCTCAACGATTTCTGACCCAGAAACCTAATGGGTCTGATGCCTATATTCAAGACTTATTTACTCATAACTAACGCCGATTTCATATGTACTTATTAGATGCCAGAAATACAATGATACCACGCGTGGCGCATTTCTCCACGGGGATGAGCGGAAACCTCGTAGAGGCTACCTTTGCTAGGTCGTATGGCTCAACCCCCAGAGCCATTCGTTTACGACCTAGATAAACGCCTTCATACTGTTGAATGCGCCAAGAACATACCCTCCCCCCACATAAAGCTCCGAACATGCAATTCTCGCTCATAGCTTGGACTTGTCTTTCCTACCGCTCTTAACATGCTTGGAAAACTCTCCCGTAAGTAGGTAATCCGGGTACTTCATGCCGGAATCGAGACCAACGCCCATACCTCCGTTCCTCCAGTCGCCGCCGTCTACAACAAGTACTTCTCCGGTAACATAGCTGCCAGCGTCGCTGAAAAGATAGACAGTCGCATCCGCAATATCTCGGATTGTGCCCCATCGACCTAGCGGAACACCCGCCGCGGGATTTTTCTCCTCGTCACTCTTGCCCGCGAGCCTCGCCATTCCTTCTGTTCCTTCGATACCGCCGGGTGCGATGACGTTCGAGGTTACACCATACGGGCCGTACTCCAGGGCCACGGAAGCCATGATAGAGTCGACGGAAGCCTTCGCGGCCATCACGTGAGCTTGCATGGGCATACCTGTGTAATGGAAAGTGGCTGAAACGTAGATGATTCTTCCACCAGTCAACCCGTTCTCATTCGACTTGTTCCTGGAGGCAGATTCAACGAGATACGGTATAGTAGCCTTGACGGTGTTGTACGTTCCAAGCACGTCGATTTCCATGACGGTCTTGAATCCGTTGGACGAAAGGCTAGAGATCGGGCTTACGAAGTTCCCCGCAGCACCAGCTCTGAGAAGAAGTCAGCACAAAGAACCCAGTACGATCTTATTCTTAATCAGACTCTTACATGACAAAGTCGATGGCGCCAAGCTCCTTCACACACCTCTCGGCGGCCTTAACTAGGCTCTCGGGCTATTTCATTGTCAATATGGTATATAAAGGAATTGTGTTTATGACAGCAACTTACATTCCTCACATCACAGCCCCCAATTCCGATAACCTTCGCGCCTTTTCGTGCCGTGGCGATGTCGTTCGCGACGGCTTCCGTCTTTTGCTGATTACGACCAATAATGCAAGCGTTCGCCCCGAGGTGGACCAGAGCTCTCGTCTGCGCGCTGCAGATCGTACCGGCGCCGCCAGTCACGAATACAACACGGCCATCTAAAACGATATATATCAGCCTGTCTATCCAATTACTTTGGCAGTCGTATAGAACTAACCGAATATCCCCTCTTTCCACACATTGCTTATGTACTGAGATGTTGGGATCGGCATGATGGATGGATAGCTGGCGCTATGCAGGGTCTTTAACGTTGAGGAGGATACGACTCCTTTAAGTAGCCTCTAAGCTACAGTGAATTTTAATGAGAGGAAGATGAAGATGAATCACGACGGATTTGAAAGAGAAGTGACGTCAAATTATATAATATGTATTCTTATAAGGAACTCAACTCCAAGTACTTAGTTGTTGGTACGGATTAACAAGTCTATCTAACCTAAACCTAGGGTGTAACTTTGAATGAAGGCGCGAGTTGCCTCGGCTTAGGACGTGTTGAGGAATTCCTCCGTTCGAAGCGTTCAAAGCGAGAGCGAACTAGACCCACTTTATCGAATGCACAGAAGGAGCGTACATGCGGATAGATGCATAGAAAGACCTCTGTATGTCTATTTTCGGCTTTAGAGTCCGCTCTCCCGCAATCTGTTAGCTCCGACTTTAATCTGGAGAGCTCGGGCCAATTACGTACCCCAGATATACCATTTCCCACGTACCTAGGTACCTAGGTAGGTAGTATTCTTGCACCCCGCTATTCGTAGGTGCAAAGCCGAGTCTAACTTTATCTCATACTCGAATTGTGAATTGTTATTTGCCCACATTAGGTACAGATTACGCCGTGATTTGTGTGTAGCCCATCTCGAGGCCTTAAACCCAACCAGAAGTCATGTATTAGTGTACATACGTACACGCCCAACAAGACTAGACTAGACCGGACCATAAGGCAACTCGCTCTGGCATCAGCACGCCACTTTTAAACCAAAACCTCTTCGTACATACACCATCAATCCGTCGGAACCGAGTCTTCACATCCCATCCCCCCCATCTAGCATCGTTTATCGATCTCCGGTCTTCTACATCTTAGCTAGAGACCATGGCATCAAGAAAGGTGTCAGTCCTCAAGTTCGTGGGGACTGTCTCGTTGGGTCTCTTAACGGTAAGTACCTCCAACTGATTCATTCAACTCAATTGTCCGCATTTGCCCCTCCAGATTCCCCCGCGCCCGCCGCCCGCGATGGGCGCCTCACGCAGCCACGTATCTCGACAATCTTCAAACCTCAAACCTCATTCTCATAAAACATCAAGCCCCCTCATATACAAGCCAGCTCTAACATATACGTCATGTAGGGCACTTCGTACACCCTCTCGGCCTTCACCCTCCCATCCGTCCTTGAGCTCCCCTCTGCGTCATCCGCAGCCAAGGCCTTCCGCAACCTCACATCAACGGCATCAACACATCTCACTTCCCTAGCCAGCCTATCCGGCTCTGCCTTCCTGCTCGCCTTTTTCACATCCCCTCCTGGCTTCAGACACCCGTACCTACTCTACACGTCGCTATTCTGCTTTGCCACCCGCCTGTCCGACTACGTGACGCCGTCCATCTTCGGCGCCCCCGTCTCCAGCTTCTCCGCCGCCGCGCAGCGCCGGGCCGTGGTCCAGGCCCGCAAGGACAAGAAGGCCGCCCGCCGCATGGAGGCTTCCTACGAAGATCTCGGCGGCTCGCACAGCGACGAGGCCAGCGGCGAGGAGCACGAGGAGGACTTCAACGGCGAGGAGGTCCGCAGCGAGGTCCAGTACTTCGTTCGGAACCAGTTGATACAGACGGCCCTCGCGGGCATCGGCTTCGCCATGGCGGTCGTCGGTATCTGGGGCGATGGTGCTCTGGGTGTCTCGGAGACGCTTGTGATTGAGTTCTAAGGTGGGGGAATCCTACGGAACCTCAATGTAGGGATAGGGGTGGTCTGATTCTCATCGTTTGTTCAAGTCTCGATGAAGATATGAACCGGCTAGAAACCTACGGTTGGGTGGAATACTGTCGGAGATACACATATATAAGATATCCTTGAGGCTTTTATCAGTAGGCTTGTTCGGATCGGTTGTTGTATATTTCACGCTCCCACCTCTCTCTGAGATGTTTGCATGCATGCACGCGTAGTAACAAAAGAAAGATACAAAAAATATAGCATAGTATGGGCGTTTATTTTAATTTTAGCACCGTAGTAAACGAGAACTTGTCATATCATTGTATTTCCTGTAGAGTTTATGGTAAATAGGTACTTATTAACATTCTAACCTAGCTGTCTAAGAAACGGGAGGTTAATTCTGTTGGCTAAGTACGCTGCTGTTTAAAGTGTACTTTGGTATGGTAAAGCTGTTGAAGTAGACATATGACTACCCTTAAATATCTGCTAAAGTGGGATTTGCATTAAGCTATAGACAAACACCCGTCTTGTTCATGAAACTTGAGTACTGATCGACTCAATTGAATTGTATAATGTAAGTATAACTTCAATATCACTCGCTTTAGAGATTCTCCCCCTTTCACTTTATAAGATAACCCAATAATCTACTAAGCCTATAGTACAAACAAGTCACCTAGATTTAGTATGAGAGGTTTCCCAATACTTAAGTTTGTTTCACCACTAGTTATGAAGTAGTTTATGAGAGTAAACCATATGCTTTGACCTTTACCTTAATGGCAAATATCGCTCACCGAGATCACTCACCGAAAGCGCAAACAACACGGTTATTCACTTCGAAAAAAAAGGCACTGGAAATATATCTAGCTCATATATGATTAGCTTTTATAGACTATATGGCTATGTAGTGATTGCTGCTTGTAATGGACGGACATCGGTGGCATATTATACCCCCTTTTATGGTATGCGGAAACACATCGATTGTGCTTCATTTATGAGTAACTCATGGGCTTGTATCATATTGCATTGCCTACCTACTGAACTACGGTGTTCTAACTGTCATGTTTGCCCCTATGAAGCAAACAATAGGATAGTCGAGTAAGTAGTTTATGTGTGTTTTCTGAACAGAGGTTGCAAATCATGCAGTAACGCAACAACGAAGACGATTTCTGGGAGAAAAACAAAAAGCAACGCGGCTAAAGCTCGGAAAAGTAGACGAAGCAAAGTCAGCTACAACTTCTCAGCCTCGAATGCTGATATTGGGGCTACGTAATGTGATGATGCTTGCCAACCTTCGTGATGATGTCTCTCATGAAATGCAACGCAATAGGGTATCAAGCAACCTTTGCAGAACGCCATACTGTTCCATCCTGACCAAAAATCAAATATGCCTTGCAAACCGATTAGGACCCGCCTTCTGTGCTGTGGTGCCATGCAACAGGGTCATTCATTCGTATTCCTTCTGACGCGGAATTCTCAGTCTTCCCAGATCGTCTCCAAGTCAAGATCACCGCGTCGTTCGGCTCCGCAGACACTCCAGCGCTTGCGCTTATCTCTTGACCCAAGACCCATAGTTCTTCCACGCGCGGGCGCGTCCCGGCCCTTTACCTCTCCAGACTCTCCTTCTTCCGCGGCATCTGCGGCAGCCTTCAACTGCGATATTCTTTCGGCCTCCAAGGCAGCCTCTTCAGCATCGGGAGAATCAGGAATAGTCTCTAGACTTGAAATACTGGGACTGCGAGATCTCATGGAGGTCGGTGTCGAGGGGACTGACGATGATGGATAGTAAGAAGGGAAAGTGTAACTATACGACAAACTCTCAGGCCGGAATGAAGGCGAACCTGCTGTAGCCGAGGGAGTTCCAGGAAGAGAAGGAGTGCTTGATGAATAACTCGTAAGGCGTAAGGGCGAAGATGTTCGTCGATGAGCTAGATTGCCCAAATTCGGGGTGCTAGAACTGGGGGAACCGCCCAGCTCGGTAAAATGCTTCTCGCCATCCAAGACAGAAGATCGAACCGGTGAGGTCGGGGGATATGCTTCATCGACCGGCTTTCGAGGCATTCGATTTCTGCCGGGAGAACCCAAGGGGCTGGCTGGACGAAGCAACGGCGGGTAAATGATACGACCTGAACCATCAACACCTGGCATAGATCGCGTACGGCCGATGGTAGGTGGTGCGAGACTGGCCATTGACTTAGATCTGCCGTGAGTACCAGTCAAAGGGGAGGTAGTTCGAGGTCGATACGGAAGAGAGGCTGCTGTCGTCCAAGATGGTGAGCTTGGAGACGGAGGCTCGGTTGATCTGCGAAAGGTGTAAGGCTTGCGGCTAGGATCTGAATCATTCGTAATGATGGCAGCTGGCTGCAGACGCAGAGTAGGCAAAGGAGAGGAGCGGAATTCCTCCATTCTCTCTGTCTCAGGGACGGGCTCCATTTCCAACGAGGACAAGCCTAAGCGGTCTATCTCACTTCGTCTTTACATGAAGCGGTGTGGCCAAGACAGTGGCCAAGGGGTGGTTTGTCGAGATGGCCGACCGCTGAAGGTCAATAGGAAAGGAAGATCGGTAGTCCGTCCGATGTGCGACTCTGGAATGTAGGTCTCAGGTGGGAGTAGACCGAACAATCAAGAATTGCTTGCGAAGGGAGAGGACGAGGGAGAGGACGAGCTGGGTTGATATTGCGACCGCCGGTTCGAAGTTGTTGTGGAACGATGGTAGGTAGGGTAGAGACGAGGAGTGAAATTGAATCTTATGCGGATCATATGTCGTACCGAGTCAGTTTTGAAGTGTCCGAGCTCCCGCGTTGACCTGACTTGTTGGGGTTGACTATGCGTGAGAGGTGCATAGGCGAGGTGAGGTGATGAGAGAGAGGTTGAGGTGAGAAGAAGAATGAAAGGGTCACTGTGCGCGTTGTATGCGTGTTATGTTATAACTATTGTGATATTGTGATTGTGGTCCTTAGTTGGCCGCCGGGTTGCTAGTAGCGGTGGGCGAGTCCATCAGGAGTGGTATGGGCACGAAACATGACATCTGAATCGAGCCGTGACGGATAAGTCCGATGCCAGATGCCAGGAACGGTTACAAGCCTGCGTGACTGCGTGACTTGCGTGACTCCGACACTGCGAGACTGTGGAGAGAGGAGGCGGTGGTGGAATTATAATACACGAGACGCTCCCCAGGTTCCGGAGACGGGTTAGTTAACTGGAAGTTAACTGGAATAAGACAGGGACCCTTCGCCTTCGGGGTTCTCTCCCTTAGCCTTCTGGATGGTGACCTGGAATTCGGTTTGCCTTTCTCGGAGTTTGAAAGAGGGGACCGAAGATGGAGTATGAAGATGTTTAAGGCTAGGTAAAATGCTAGGTGAATGGGCTAGGTGGATGTAGGTAGGCACATACGGAGAAGATCACCTGCATTTATTATGTATCATTAGTAGCGCGGCGGGTTTTTGGTTGCTAGCAGCCACTAAATAATTGAAGGAAGGTATTCACGGAGAAGGTACAGTACATGGAACGGCCTAGCCTACCTCAGTAGGTCCCTGCCTGAATCAAAACGACTCGATGTTCCACCACTGATTGGCCCTTAATTCAGCCCCACAAGCTAACCCTATCCTGGAACTGCCTCATATGTCTTGGCACATATATTCTTTTAGGTACATATGTCGACAACTTGCACTACCTAGGTACATTACCAAATGGCATGTGCGATTGATAGAACTTTTTCCGCTTGGCGAAGCTGTGCGACCCTATCGTTTGAGATCCAGTATGTATAATAATAATTCATGGTGCCTTAAGATACACATCTGTGTAACACACATACGGTACATAGGTACTTACATATATTAGGTACATATGTACTTCCATACGTACTTCACTTGCGGTCAATATGTACCTAACCTTACGATGGCGAATGAATTCTATGCATGGATGAAAGCTCATTGGTTGCGATTAGCCTACTAGCTGGAGTGTTGTTCTACATATGCTAGCCTATTGTTGGTAAGTGGCTCCTGAAGGAAAAAGACCCCTATGCCTTAGTAAGATATACCTTAGGTTAGGTAGGTAGGTAGTTACTGGCAACTTATAAGTATGTTATTGTACAAAGACAACACCGCATCTGTATGTATAACCACTATATATGTATGGGGTTAACGTAATTATTACATACCTGATCAAATGTCTTCTATATATAAGTCAGACAAATATGTTAATCATGTTGTAAGGTAGTATCCAAGGTAGTATCCCAACACCTCCTACGCTTCCGGTTGAATGAGATTGGACCAGCGAGTAAAATACCCTATCTATTGCTATCAGGTCTGACACCTGCAGACTTGCTATGGGGAACAATTGATGGCTGCTGCAATGGCTGAAAAGAACGAAGTGGGTCTATGCAGTACCTAACGCTAGAGCTACCCGCCTTGCTACAACGTTCGTATTGGTATTAACTACCTAACCTACCTGAACTATGTATAAGGGTTATAAGGTACTTCGCCTATCTAATTAGGTGTTATAGGTACTTTGGTGCTTAGCAACCATATAGTAGGTAACTACCTAATTTAGGCCTAATAGTACATAGCATACTAGGTTACATGTATGTACATGGTGTTAGTTAACTCGAAATCCATTTCAGTTTTAGTGTTATCTGGCAATTCGCCATGGGAAATTTAACAACAATTTTCTACGACAGCCTCATAACATCATCAACAACTTGACGAACCGACGCACGCATCGCCGTCCTATACTGGCGTTGCTAATTCCGGGACCACTTCCTGCGATCTCTATTCTACCTATTCTTCCTATTCTACCTATTGCGAATCTTTATCCCGATAGCAGTACCATTTATATGCCCTCGATGGCCCGTGCCAATTAGTCATTTCATTCCGTTCATCAACACTCCTTTTTTCGCTTTACGCCCTGTCCTAGGCATTCTGCACGTCCTGATCTGAGAGATAATATCAATTCACCATGGCGCGCCCTCTGGGGCCGGTCCGCCTGCGGAGGACAAACTACCTCACCTTATCTATCGGCGCAATTCTCTGTATCTTTATAATTTACTTTCTCTCGCATACCGGTTCGACTTCACAATCCGCCAATGCGAGCCGATCCGCTACCCGTAAGCCCAGCACGAAGTCGAGTCTAATCGTCGAACGGCCTCCTGTCCGGCGCTTCAACTTAAATAGTGTTACAATTACCCCGGATCCCATTGGAAACCGAGAGGCTGTCCTTATTTTAACCCCAATGGCGCGTTTCTACCAGGAATACTGGGACAACTTGTTGAAGTTACAATACCCTCGAGATCTGATTACGCTTGCCTTCATCTTGCCTAAGAATAAAGAGGGTAATGCGGCGACTACCGCGCTGCAGGCCCAGATCACGAAGACGCAAAAAGGCCCTGTTAAGGAGCGATTTAGGAGTATAATTATCGAACGACAGGATTTCGATCCTCCTCTAACATCTCAAGATGAAAGCGAACGACATAAGATGGAGAACCAGAAGGCGAGACGAGCCTCGATGTCTAGAGCACGGAACTCGCTGCTTTTCACCACACTGGGAGCCGATACCTCATGGGTATTATGGTTAGATTCCGATATCGTCGAGACGCCACCCACTTTGATACAAGACCTTGCGTCACACGATAAGCCCATCATAGTGCCGAATTGCTACCAGAGATATATCGACTCGGAAACGGGAAAGCCTAAGGAACGCCCGTACGACTTTAATAGCTGGCAGGATAGTCCGACCGCGCAGGAAATCGCCTCTAAGATGAATCAAGACGAGATTATCCTCGAGGGATACTCTGAAATGGCAACCTATCGGGCCTTGATGGCTTACATGGCGGAGAAGGAGGATGAAAAACACCTGGAAGTACCCTTAGATGGTGTTGGTGGCACTGCGTTACTAGTTAAGGCGGATGTTCACCGTGACGGTGCTATGTTCCCGCCATTCCCATTCTACCATCTGATCGAGACCGAGGGGTTTGCGAAGATGGCCAGGAGGTTGGGCTGGCATGCTACTGGATTACCTAACTATAAAGTAATATCCCTGCCTTGACGACAGCTCAGAATTACAGCCGGCTAACTCTGGATATAGGTTTATCATTACAACGAATAGAAGACGGAACTAACATACGGCTCGAAACGCTTTTTGTCATAACGAACCTTGTAATCTGCCACGAGTCTCGGATCATTGCATTTTGGAGATGAGGAGTTTAAACGTGCCGAATTGTTTGTTTTGCGACTACGGAGCATGGGGTTACCGAAATATGTCGCGGCCCGTCATCGCTGTGGTCGAGGGATGGGGGTTTTCCTGTAGATATTTATTTGTAGTAGCAGCAACAGGAGCAGTAGCAGCATCACTGGACGGGGAAATCATTGCGCTTTTTCAGAAAAACTGTTACACTAGGCAAAGGCCCATCGGGATTGCACCAATATAAGGGGACCGGACTCTCGTTCTAGGCGCCTTGGAAATTTGAAGAAATCATACAATAAAATGGTTTCTTTTTTAATATTTTGTCAAGTTGAAGTACTGGTGAATGGTGAATGGTGAATGGTGAATGGTGAATGGCGTGCTATAATGAAATCAAAATAAAGTAGTAGTTTGATACCAGGTCCATGTCATATGTAGGAGAGGCCCGGAATTCCATATGTACCAACAAACGCCCGCTCCAATGAACTATTCCTCAACAACCTCCTTCCCAAGGATTCGCAAAGAGCGTCTCTACCAGCTGAGCTCATCCAGACCACCGTCGAACTCGACCATCCTTCTCGCCCCAACATGTCGTAACCTCATGCTTCACCACATTCACATATCCCTCTCACAACCCATCCATCCTACCTCCCCTCGTACCGCCCCCCCTCATCACTACACCAAAACTCCACCAGCCGCCGCGCGCCCATGGCATCCCCGCCGCGTATCAAAGCCGCAACGTCCACGTTCAGAGGGCTGTCGGTCTCAGGGCAGCTAAGCAGCATGCGCACGGCGCGCACGCACTCCAGGATGCTGTACGCCGGCGTCCACGCCTCCTTCAGCAGGTCCAGGCAGATGTCGCCGCCGCGCAGCGCGATGTTGGCGTGCACGATGGGCGTCCGGAAGGAGATCTTGGGCGGCGAGAGGGGGTATGTGGGGGGGATCGATATGTCGAGGAGCCAGCGGCCCGCTGGGGTGGTGTTAGTTGTGTTGTTGTTTGTATGTATGTATGTATGTATGTATGTATGTATATGAAGACTTTGGGTATGGAGGTCGAAGGCATGAAGGGAAGGGAAGGGAAGGGAGAGGAGAGTGTGGAATCGCAACGCACCATCGTAACCACTGCCTACACCCCGTCCATTGATCACAGCCTCCCAATGCAGCAGCTCATCATCGCTCACAGGTCCCAGGCGCTCGATGCCCGCCTCGGCCTGCGACTCGTTCTCCCAGGCAGATAGCTCCTTTACCAAGCGCTTCGTCGCACTGCGCGAGGCCGACGCTGAATTAGTCGCCATTCTGGTTCTGCGGGCGGTTCTTGTTTCTATTAAAAAGCTATATATATATATTATATATAACTCGAAAGGGCGATAAATAAGGTAGTTTCGAAAAGAGAGATGTCCCAAGGGTGGTTTTGTCTTACATGGAAAGGTGCTCGTTCGGATCTAGGTGACGATAAGGTAGGTAGGTAGGTAGGTTAGGTAGGCAAGTAACATAAGGCAAGGTAATAAAGCTCCGATGGCTTGCCTCAGATTCCAGTCTCGGCAGTCGGTAGGTATCTACGTACCTAACTCAAAGGCGCCGTGCCTCGCAGGGCAGGGCAGGGCAGGGGTCTGCTTCCAAGTCTGATTGGGTGGCCCGGTTCAGGCCGAGGAGTAGCCCAGTAGCCTCGGTGGACGCATAGAACCCGTGGAAACGGGGTTGCACGGGAAGTAACGTGGACTGTTGCAATTAAACAAGCTTCAAGGCATTATGGAATCACACTCTTGGCTTCTGTCGTGGGATGCTGTGATTAGCTTCTTTCGATCTTGATATGTAGTTAACTAGGTTAATTAGTTAACTCATCTTGTTTCTAGCTAATTACATAATATTATTTGCTTATAGTTATTCTTAAGTTATTTTTAATGTCTACCTATACATGGTTTATGCCTCCCAATTGGATTGATTTCCGTATGCATCATGATTATCTGCTATTTTACAAAGTACATATGCAGCAGTCTCATATAAATGAAATTCTTAATAATGCCCGTATTTCAGATATTTAATTCTTTATTTAACTAACTACTGAAAATATACAATAGTCACTACTAGGAAAATGTCCAAAGCAAAACGTTATTGCATATCACTTCAGTAATATGACCGCCCATCTGGCATCGAACCTCTGTTTAGTAGTGTATGTTCACTATTATTGTGTGTATGTGTACAAACCTGGGGTGCTCGACGAGTCCACAGTGAGCAATTACTTTACAGGTCATGTAGCAACAGACTTATGAAGTTTTTATGGAACATGGTCCCGAGATATCCCTCCCCATCCCCATTCATATCCGCGAGCGCTATGTCCAGAGAAATCGGAGCCCCCAAATCCTCCGGCGGCACTCTTTTTTTTTCTGCAAGCCTAAACGACTACTGAGTTTCCTTCCCCTCCTGAAGCAATGAAAATAGACTAGGTGAATGTCTTAGAAAACGGAGCCGTGGTCATGAAATGGCTTAAAGGTGCCGTCATGCGTTCATAAAATAAAATCAAAGAAAAATAAACGATTGCGAGACTAATCCCCGGTATTTCAGGTCTTCTCGTATGCGTACAAAACAATGCATGCTTTGCAAATAAGGTCGTGAATAAGATTATCTCAAGTACCATCAAGGATCCTCTACGTGAAGAACTTTGTTTCGTACAGGTAATGAGAAATGCGTGAGAATACATAAACTTCATCGGATCCATCAGCGGTAGACCGCCGCGGAAACCAATCTAATGATCATCTCCTATCTACCTGAGAGCACTGAGCCTAAGTGTGAACGCCTGTGACAGACGCATTGCATATGCCCCTAAGGCTTAGCCGATCCCTTCGGCTTCCAGAATTGCATTATGCGACTAAGACGCTTCGATTTGCTCATCTTGGGCTTGTCTTCCTGATCCGAGTCAAGAGGGACCTCCATGCTCAGCTTGCTCCGTTCTCCGTGGGCGCTACTAATGAGCCGACTGAGACTGACTAAACTGGATCTTCGGCGGCCGAATGCTGCGGCGCTAAACGAAGCAGGCCGCTGATCATGGAAGGGCATATTCCTAGGCTGAACGCCCGGCGTAAAAGTGCTATCCCGTGTCATGGTCGAATTACTACTCGTTAGAGACGGAACATCAACAGATATTCGGACCAATTCTGGTCCAGGTTCGCCCATCAATAGTGAATGGTAGTTGTTCTCATCAGCGATAGAAGATGGGGCGGTTGAGATTCGTTGCGCGTCATACGACATTGGTGAACGAGGGGACGGAAACGAGGATGAATAGCTCAGCGAATATGGGGTGGCTGGCATAGTCGAAGAACCAGAAAACACTCCATTACTTGTATCCATCGGATCGATATCGGTGTTCAGAATCTGGCGGGGAGACGGGGCTTCTGAATCAGGGGTGCCTGGGGTGCCCATGATATGGATGGCACGTCTAGGCGTACTGTAGTTCGGTTCTTCCAGAATGATTTCTTCTCGAAGGTTCTCGGTTCTCATCCTAGATACTGGTCGCTGTATGTCCAAGCTTGACCCGCTGCCTTTACGTGTCACCCAGGTGGGCATTGGTAGGATATCCTTTGGACTAGCTTTGCCATGCTCACGTTCTTGCGTGGGCGTCGGAACTGCGTCGTCCTCGGTACTTGATGTCTCATCGCTTTCATCAGCTGAAGCATCTTGGGCGTCTGTAGAAGATTCTTCGGATGGGGTTTTTGCGCTGGTATCCTCTTCCTCTTCCTCTTCGTCCTCTTCAAAGACATCTGCCATAGTCGAAGAACTACCGAAGCGGTGTATGCCGAATCGTACAGCTTCAAAGGGGGGCATCTCAGGAGCACTCTCAGCACGGCGGTGATAATGCATTCCTGGCCCGCTGAAACCCCTTAAGCCAGCAGCACTATGCAACTGGCGCTTTGGTGGGGCGCCCGTCTTTTGCGCCTCGTCCCATTGGGGATCACGAGAGGGTGTATTGAATGGGCCAAGAGCCGCATCAAGATCGATCATAGGATAAGATATGTCATCTTCAGACGTTCGACCTAGCTCCGCTGTATTTGGGTCGGGCTCAGGCTCAGTCACTAAAACTATCGGTGCAATAGGTGCTTCGGGTACTTCCGTAAGATAATCACCGAAATCTTCGATCATCTGTTCTTGATATACTGGTGGCGTGGCCGAACGACGGCGTACTGACTTTGATTTACGCGACTTCGATTTCCTTGTTAAAATAGAGCCAGCCCATGACCTAACCCTCTTCTGCTTCTTCTTTCTTATTGAACCCTTCTTGCTTTCGGAACGAGATAATCCATCTTCAGTTGACACCCAGTCGGATTCCACTGATATATTAGCAGGCTCAAGTCGCTTCTCTACTGCTCTAGATAAGCCTAAGCTAAGTGATGTTGATTTCGTGGGCGAATTAGTCGCCGCGAAAGGTTCGAGTCCGAAAAAAGACCATCTCCTAGGAGTTTTTGAAGGACTCGTGTTTGTAGGCGATCCTGAGCTGCGTTTAGGGATTTCTGTTAGTAAGGGAATCGAATTGCGCCTACGCGATAAAGAATCTCCAGTGAGTACGATAAGACTCGGGGATCGCTCCAAAACAGCGCCTGCGGTGCTAGGGCGCGAATCATTCTTCGCACGAGAACCAGGTGATCCAAGCACACTAGAAGTATCACGGTCTGTAGATGCCAAACTCGTCGAAATAACGGATGAGAGGCTCCCTGAAACTCGGTGGCCAGGGCGAACTGTCACCGTACTTGATGTGTCGGTTGAAACCAGCGACAGAGGACGTGGAATGAATTCAAGTGTATCGGAGAACCCAACTCGCGCACGTGCGGTGGCCCTTGGCGATGGAGGGGACTGCTGCGTAGGCTGAACGCATACTTCCGGAACTTCTTCCGCGCTTGCTCGCTGGGGATCTATCTCAGGTTTGGGAGGTTCCGTCTTTGGCTCGGGAAAATTGCGAAATTTCTCGTCAAAATCAGCCGGGCTACTGGGCGCACTACTGCCCCTCGAAATCGGATTATTTGGCTTAAGTATCATAGTCAGATCGTGACTAGAGATTGCGGCAGAGCGGCGGTGTGCATGTCCTCTTCTTGGCGGGATATCTGCAGGTGAGAGCTTGGGGGACGCAATGCCACTATCAGATTTAGTTGGGCTCGTACTCATTACAGTAATCGACCCTCCCCCTTTCAGTTTACCGCCTACGAACTCACTCCCGCCTCGTCGATGGCCACCACGGTTGGGAAGCATCATTGGCGACGGAGGAGAGAGTGGAGGACTAAGGAGAGATTCGTCGGGACCAAGAGTAGCACTTGGGTTGAATGCGAAATCTGGTAGAGCCGGAGATCTGGATAACTGACTGCTGGGGTTCGGACTAGGATCGGCGCCCGGGTTGAAACTGAAGTCGGGCAAGCCCGGCGATCTAGAGGGGTAATCTCCCATCCCGCTAGCGAAGCTAAATGCCCGACCCTGAAATTCTATCGCGGACTGGGGTCGTCGTCCTGTTGCCCGAGAGAAAGACGAAGGCGCCGAAGACGGTGACGGTGACGGGCGGGCTGGAAAAACGAAGGGCGGGTTCGGAGGAGGTATGTTGATGAGCGAAGAATGTTGGGGACCGGGAACGGCTGATTGGGTCATGGTCTCATCTTGATGCGTCGAGATACGGAGTTGTCGCGATGGGACATCGTTCACCCCGCTCAATGTAGCCGTCTCGGTCGGGAGACTAGCAGCAATTACGGTGGCCATTATTCCTTCAAGCCTCCCCGGCGCAGAGAGCGGGGGAAAAACTTAGATATAGAGAGATATCATAGAGTATCTTCCGAGTATAGGGTATGGTTTAAGGCGTAGAAATCGAGAAAACTAATTGGACATGACAATTTGACGATGCGCGACGGTGGTGCTTGAGGCGCCTGAGATAAGGAAAGGTCAGTTTCCCGCTTATTTGCGAAAAGCCCAGATGACTAGCTTTCTGGACTCTGGGCACGAAGTTATAATATGGAGTTGTACCTCGTCGTCGGGTGAGGCAGAATGTTGTGCTGGCGGTCGGTGAGTGTAATTGTCGTCCGGCTTCCCTCGCAATGGATTGGTTACAAAAACAACCAAAATAAAAATAGACGTAGGATAATGGAATTGAAGAGAGGATAAATCAAAGGAGCGGACGGCCAAGACCAGAGCAAATCTTAGAAACACAAGATTTGCTTCTGGAATTGGACCAGCAGGTATGGTGGCGGTTGAGGTAAGGTGGAGGAGTGAATGAAGAATTGAGGAGATAATCGTAGGTGTGTAGACGACTCCAGAAAGATGGAAGTGTGCAAGTCGAAAAAAGCCACTGTTAGGCTATTGGGTTGTGTCCTTCTGCCTTCTGGACCGTGCGGCCGCCCTACTAACTTAAACGCTTGTACTGTATGTATCTACAGGGTAGTACACTAAGTACATATGTACCCTACATAATAAGGATCTCAGGCTTGCAAGGACTAGGGTAGAGTAAACCTAGCACGTAGGTAGGTACAAATTAGCAAGTACTACATAGAATGGCTGCTAGAGGTACCTGCTGCCGACAATTACCTATGTACCTTGGCAGGTACATAGGTACCGTATCTAATAGCATTTAATCAACAATTAAAAATGCGCTCGAAATGATACCAGCCCAGAGGAATGATGATTATTCCATGCTTGATGCTTAATTATGCCATATATCTTGCTGTGGCGTACATACATAGTTCTAAGTCGTATAATGTAAGTTGTTATTAACTACGATTAATGCTAACTTATTCAACCTTGCATTGGTGTAGATGCATATTTCAAGGTTGTCAACATTGGAATCAAGATCTCATTTCAAGCCAATTTCAAGTCAACCTGGGTCCTGAATCAAAACGGTTACTATCGAAACTACGAGGATATTCGCCAAAGTACAGCGCTAGGTTAGTCAGAAATGCACGGAGTGTACATGATCTTCAGTCACACCGAGGGGATGCCTCTCCGTGAGGGTCCCTGCAGGAGGCTGCGCCTACGTGGACTACGTAGGTACGTATCACTACCGTTGTCAGATAAACCTCGTAATAGGGTAATACCTAGGTACCTAGAGTGGATGCGTCGTTCATACATACGTAAAACTTGTACCTACATGTCAGCATTGAATGCCGTCTTTGAGTGGCCCATGACCTCATGATCGTGACTTACTCAGGGTACTCCGCCGTTTGAGGTTTCGATTGAGGCTCGTGCGAGGTATGACGGAGATACAAGCCATGGAAAATTACGAGTCGAAAATTAATGAATAAAAATAAAAATGACTGCGTAGTGTACCTAAGAGGTACATAGTGTATATACATACATAGATTGTAAGTCCTATCAAAACAGTACGGTATGCGCCGTGGCCAACAAGTTGTTCCCACATTGAAAACGACACAAGTGCATGCCGAATTATTGCGATGCGCAATTCATAGAATGGAGCACTGGCCTCCCTAACGGCCTGACGGCCTAGCAAAACACCGCGAATAACGAAAGTGGC
This sequence comes from Daldinia decipiens, assembly GCF_022478715.1. Taxonomy (NCBI): domain Eukaryota; kingdom Fungi; phylum Ascomycota; class Sordariomycetes; order Xylariales; family Hypoxylaceae; genus Daldinia; species Daldinia decipiens. Next base: position 838,947 of record NW_026054547.1, read on the forward strand.
TTAATTATTCTCCGTAACCTTTAATACATGGAATCAGACATGCAGAAACAATCCATCCCTGATAAAAGGGTGCGCTCGGCTCGAAAACCCAAATACTTTTTGAAAGTTAAAAACACCCCTAAAAAAAATACATCAAATATTCAACAGAGAGCAGCCGAAAGCTGGGAGGTAACAGGTTGGCAGTAACAGGTTGGCGGAGGCAACTTGAACCCGGTCATCTTGTTTGGAAACCTTGCATCTAATTATGCATCTACGTGTACAGTACAATACATAACGCAAACCTGCGTATGTACAGGCGTAATTGAGAAAACCGCTTTCCTATTTTAGATGGCTTGCCTTTAATCCTCGGCGTTCCCCTGCAGCACCCTATCCCTTCTTGGTTAATGACCCCCCGCGCTTCCTACCTTCGGTTGCTTCGTCGCATTTGCGGCTGGAGGGGTTTTCAGAATTGGGTTAATCAATCCTACGCGAAAGGATCAGGTACATTTCATTACCATGTATTCCGTGTTCCGTGTTCCGTGCATATATAAACACGACGGTGTTGCTTACGGGAAGCAAATGCATATACGGGTTGATGAGCATTTATTTATCTTCATATTAGGTAAGGTAGCACCAAATCTAGTTGCATTTCTACCTAGACATCATCATCTTACCAAGCCAAGCACAAAACGAGCGCAACAAGAACTAGAATAGGTAATCAAATGAGCCAAGCTAACAGGACTTTTTGGATCCCACGCAAGTCGGCCGTTTTTTTTTAGCGCAAAGTAGGCAGCCGGTCCAGCCGTGGCCGCGATTCGCATACTACCTTCAGCTTTTACATATCTTACATATGGAGGGCATGCGTGCGTGCGTATGTGCGAAGTACACCTCACCTTTACGCACTGCAAGGCCCGTAAGCAGCCGTCGCATTAGCCTCCATGGTTCGTAGCCAACCAAGGCCATGGAATTCGACGCGCTCGGATAACTTTGCATGAGTCTGTGGGTACATATTCTACCGGATAAAGAATAGTTGATCTTACTGCCAGCTTGCATCTCGTTGTTTATCCCATTGCGATGGTTCTTGAGTAAAATAAAATAAAAAGTATTCGATCTGACATGCTAAAGGGACATGCTAAAGATTGCTAAAAACACGATCCGTTACTAGTAAGGTATAAAATCAAGCTGAACAACGGGCTGCAAGTAATGATCGGCCACCGATGATTCTTCATCTCCGATTCAAATCGTATCTAAGAATATCACAGCTAATTAAACAATTTCACGTCTAATCCCTCTAACGGCAAAACTCAGGAAATAAATGACAAAACTTTCTAGCATTGTTAGCACCTATAGCCCAAGCCACGCTCTCCACGAATTTCTGGATACGGACACGGAGAACGGGATAGCGATGGGCAAACCGGGATACGCCCTCGCCTCTTGGGGGTCAATTGATAACTTGATAAGAGGCTTGACAAGCAGACAAGCCAGGCACTTTAAATACCTACCTACTCCAGTCTCCAGATGGATTTCGGTACTGAATCCTCTGCGGAGAGACCCTTGTCTTATGATATCGAACCCCTGGGGGTCGAGCTGGAACTATACCAGAATCGTCTTATTATGATACTATGTACGTGGTGTATACGCACATAAATAGCAACGGGAAACGTTGAAGCAGTTAGTATTATTGCATCTAGGGTCTCGTCCAAATGCAGAAAATATTAAATACGCAAATGCGCTATCAGGCAAGGCTTACCTCGATCGCTCAATAAACAATAGCAAACAATTGGACTTATGGAAGTACCTCGTGTAGTACACATGGAAGCTAAAACATTACGAAATGAAAGACAGAAAATTACCCGACTCGAGAGGCGTGGGAAGCTAATCTCGTTTCAACTAATGTAGGTATGTACATTAGCCAACCAGACTAAGGTTCAAACTCAGCTAGAACAACAGACTAATCTGCACGGCACATATCGTGCACCTGATTGGACCCAGAGCCCTGGAACGATCTCGGGGGCGGTTACCCTTTGCCGCTGGAAGATAATTGATCCAGCACCGTACATTTTTGCTTTCTGGCCAATCTCATCTCTCCAGATTTCTTGGGAGATCCACTTTGCCTACAGGACCCCAGTTATGCCAACTTTTTTTTAAATCGCAAACATTATTTGATTGATATGCCTCTTGGCGATAAGATCCATACATTGCGCGCAGCTTAGTGAAAACGCAATCAGAGGCAAACGATATTGCGCTTGTAGAAGCAAGTGATAGTAGTTATCTTCTGACAATCCCAACTGCTCTGAGACTCTTGCGCCATTATGTCGACTAGCGTTACTGAACCCGAACAGAAGCAAGAGCTTCAAGGCATACGCAAGAACGGTGAGGACTACAACATTATTCATAGCTATCGCAAAGCTTATAAGTAAGTTACAGGCAAACAATGGCATCCGCCGCGAAAAGCATTCCGCCCTGGGTCCGGGTTGACTTCGTATGAGCAACGAACGAAATTACGCACGGCGGCGGCTGCGACGAAGGCAAGGGAAAAGGAAATGAAAGAAGAAAAGGAGGCAGAAAGAAAGGTAAAACCGACACCATCAATATGAAGATGACACCAATGGGCCATAGCTGACACTGGGACTAGCAACGGGTTCAAGCCATCAAGGAGAAGCGCGCAGCGAAAGAGGAGAAGGAGAGATATGAAAAGATGGCAGAGAAGATGCACAAAAAACGAGTCGAACGTCTAAGGAGAAAGGAAAAGCGCAACAAGCTCCTTAATTCATGAGCCTCCCAATTATCCTAAAGAACTACGTCTACGATTATTTCCTTATATATTAAGGAGTGGTGGACACGCACGACGAATCGACTTGATAGTAACAGCAAAGCCTGTAGGATCAAAACTCTTTTCCATCGATGGAGTCTGCGAGATTTATGGGCACGAAGATAATCAAGAATCGGATCCAGGTCAGATTATTATCCAAGATTGGGAACCGGCAGATGGTATCCAACACATGGGATTCTGCAATTAGGGTTGCTTTTTAAAGCCAGTAGTGACAATTTGAGGTCAACAAGGCAGACAGGGAGCATGTTGAACTATGCGCAACAGGATAGCCCAACTCTGCGACGGTCGACACAGCTAACCTAGTAATATAGCATCACATCCACATTACCTAACCTACAACTCACAATCTCTGATTTAGCATTCCAGGTCTTTACATCCATGTATCATTGTGCTGGGACCAGCAGTGCTATACGGCATTACATTCTAGTCATACAAGCCTATTACATTTTACACATGTAGACGAGTGTTTCGACTACCATATATAGGTAACCTAGATACTTCTTCAAATATCGTGGTGGTAAGACACGTAAAATATGTAGGTATGTTAGGTACCTCACCTAACCTAAGGAATGTACACTAAGTGACATGTGAAAGCGCGGAGAGTCCCGTAGTGGAGATGGCGCATGTGGCAACGGAGTGCCGTAAACTCCCTCCGATCCCCTAATCTCGATCCAATAGAAATCTACCTCTCTCTTACCTACCTACTCCATGTTAATCAACCATACATACAACTGTATTGACTGCATCGACTGCATACCCACCTAATGTAGGTACAATTTAATGCGCGCAATACAGTGCATCTATATTACTTGTTTTAATATTGTTTAATCTTGACGCGCGTTGATATAAATCAGGCCACCCTACCTCAAGCCATTCTAGTACCTACGGAAAGATGTCCAAGAATCAAGATTTCGACCTCCTGAAACCTGTAGCTACCTCCCCACAACGGCCTCGTCACCAAGTAAGACGGTCGATAACTGAACTGTCATCGCCAATCAAGTTGCCCCGGCATCACCACTTACATCATCTTCACCAGCGAAAGGATCGCGACAACGACGACCATACTCCCCAATCCGCAAACCCGATGCTTCTTCACCTTCCACGAGGCTCATTTGAGCTGCCCCGATCCGAAGGCACAACGCCATATGCGAATTCCGAAACAAATCTTAGACTCGGCATGCTAAACCCTTCGTCTGACGATGCTACACGTAGTACAAAACCTACGGTCCTTGTGCCGACCTCGATAACTGAAGAGGAACTAGCGCGCGAGCAGAGAGAAAAAGTAGCATCAAGTTTAGCGTTCGTCACTACAGCTTTCCGGGGATTATTAAATTTTAGCTGGCCATAGTCTTCGATAACTAACATTTGAAATAGGGGATTGAAAAAGTCGCTAGTAGAATTAGCCAATTTTTCGACTACCACGACGATGCGCCTAGATGATACATATTACTCTGTTCTTGAAAGGTTGGGCATGCTTCAGAGTACGATAGTTTCCCTTAAGGAACTCACGAGTATGTCGCAGGAGCTGGACGAAAGCTTCAAAGCAGAGTCGCAAGGACTGGTAGACGAGTTGGAGCAACAGGCCGACTCATTCGGCCACTTTGACGATCAGCAGAGACGCATCGAAGAACTACAGGGTCGCATACACGCAGGCCGCGACATGGTCGAGACCCTCAGCAAGCGGGTAGATGTAGTACGTGAGCGGATCGAAGGCTGGGAAAGGGCGGATATGGAATGGCAAGAAAGGACAAGAAAACGTCTCAAGACCATATGGATCATCACGTCCGTTGTGATTTTCTCACTAATCCTCATACTGGTTGTAGCCCAATACGCCCCTTCGTCTGAAAATGACTCGGGGGTTCTGGACCTGACGTCAAATAACGGACAAGGACAACCGGGTTTGAGTAACGTAGTTGGAGTTGGAAACCAAGCCATGAATGCTGCCTCTATGGTGGACGAGGTGAGAGAAACACTCAGCAGCAGAAAAGTCAATGGGTCTGCCGGGAATGGTGTGTTCCGAGCCCTTGACGAGCTATAACTTGAAGCCTTAGCCATCCGACCATCACTTAAGGAATTAACTCCCTTGGAAGTAATGATACCCCCTAGCAACCGTTTCCGGTAGAAGGTTTCTAGTATAACATCAGGCATATAATGATAACATCATCAAGGTACTATTATATTACCGACCGGTTGCTATTATCTTTAACACTAATTACTTTTATTATGCTGTAGTAACAGCTATTCGACCTCTATCAAGATTGCTTATGTAAATAGCTAACGTACATCTTATAACTAGTTCATTCATCGAGCGTCATTGTTTCGAAAGCTTAGCAGATGACACCTGAAAGCCTACATGTGCAGGTCGCAAGAGTCTTGTAGTAGCACTTAGATGAAACTTGTGAGCGTGAGTACCTAACTAACCTGAGAAGTCTAGATAGGTATAAGTTTGATGCCGTCTTAGCCGCGGATATATGGCACTTCTCGGACGACCAAACTTGGCTTCAGCCCTGCAGGGTCCAAAGCTGTGGAGTTTGTACGTAAGATACATGTGCATAGCCATAATTGCGTAGTCCTATGTACACAGGTCTCTAGTTTTGTACAGGAATACATATGTATGTATATGTCGACGTCATCTCTAAGCCACTGGGTACATATACCTATTTCGACGATGTTGTACATACAGCTTCGGAGCCGCTACCACCAATTAGGAGAGGAAGGGTGCTAGGTACCGTCTAACGGTGCATCAGGCCTGATCTGAGAACTCCGGATTGATCGTCTTGGCTTGTCGTGATTCACCTCAGCCCCAAGGCCTTGAACAACGGTAACTTGATCACATGAGAAAGATCCAGTCTACCAGGGAAGTAAACGGAGTACCTAGGTTAGGTTACTATGTACATGTATGTAAACATGTACAGTATGGTATATAATTGACACTGTATTTACATCTACATGTATGTATCCATCGTTACCAGAACACTTACAAGGCACCGATTGCACTCTTTTACTACCTTACAAGTTATACAATATTCCATTAACTTAGTTTCTTTTTCCATTTATTCTTGTCACAATACCCCTATTTCACACGATCGATGTCAGATCATTTTATTCGTTGAGAGTTATAAAGGGATATACGGCTTGTGGCTGATGATATTAATCTCGTTGAATTTATCAATTTATCAATTATTCCCCGCCATAATATCCACTTGCCTATACGCCGTACGCGCTGAGCATAATTGTTGGCATTTGGGCTGAAGCTTAAATTGTACGAAGACGGAAGCAAGAGCGAAAACGGGAAAGAGGTTGACTTACAAGCCGACATCATAAACCGTACACTTCCACTTCTTTTCCCCGGGTTGAAGAAGAAAAAAAAAGCCAAGATCAACTCCAGCATCAAGATATGTCTACTGCGGAAATCGCCCAAGATGACGCACCCCACGGTCCTACTACCAATTCCGCTACCCCTCCGGGCCAAACCCTGACTGGAAAACAGGAGCACTGTTCGTATCTCGTCTTGGCAAACACTTCGACGTCATTCATGCTAACCATCATCTTCTATAGACCTCAAACGAGAGCTCATATCTGAGCAAGTCAGCTGGGAAATATCCGAATTAAACTCCCCCACTGCGCTTCGCAGATTCGGCGCGCCATTCAAATCGGAATTTGGAGAGGTATCACCCTATGATTCTGAACTCCCCATCCTACGTTATATATTCGTACATCATGTACGAGAGTTCCCGTTTCTCGACAAGGCGAAGGAGAAGGAATTCTGGCAGGACAAGCTGCAAGTCGTATGTAGTTCCATCAGCAAGCTACCCGTTGTATCATTCGTTATATTGTACTAACATTTTCACTTGCGCGCATCTAGTTCCTTGAGTCCTTCGCCAGCAAGAGCATCTCATCTTCTGAAGACCGGTTAGAAGAAACTAAGCGTCGCAAGCTAGCCCTGAAATGCCGGAAGCTAGTCGAGCTGATGATGGTGTCGGGGGTTCCTACGGCCTCGGGGTTTGAAGAGCGCATAAGGTTTGCGGAGATGGAGATCGTAGACCGAGACGCAATCGATACTGGCGTGTTGAATACCATACCAGAGGGACATTACGTTAACGGATGGGACATCAATGTTGCCGGTGTACGTATTACTCGCGTCAAGAAACACATTAGGCGTCACAAGCATGCGGTGAGTACCTATACAAAAAGAAATGATACATAATTCTCATATAACATATTACAGGAATTCCTATTGCGCGTCAAGCGGAAGGGTGAGCTTGAATTCTACGTAGGCAGACGATATGGCGACTTTGTCCGATTTCATAAGCAGCTGAGGACAGAACTACCAGGAAAAGTCCTCCCTCCGTTACCCAAGAAGAACAAGTCGGACACAGCTGCAGCAAGCTTAATGTCGCGCATGACAGATGGCGCTGACGACTCTGACGGCTCGTCTGCTTCATCTGTTTCTACTATCGCGCCTGTATCTCAAAATGGTGGGTTTACAGAGTCAATGAAGACCTTAACAGTTCGAGATCACCGCCGGAATAAATCCGTGGCTTCTAACCGTACATCGCCGCGCCCATCGCTCGAAACGTCCGCGAACAGTGCTCTAAGTCCTAAAATCGATGTAAGTTGTTTATCGCTAGGGCCTGTCCTGGTTCACCCAAAGCAAGATAGGGATAAGGGCTAACACTTCCAGAATGCAATTCTCTGGCGCGAGAATCAGCGTATATCGTTACGAGCATACTTGCGGTATCTACTACAAAACCCCCAGATTGCGCAGACCAAGGCTTTACAGCAGTTCTTAACACGCGATCCGCTCACCCCAACTGATGAAGATGTCGACGACATCTTTCGTCGCAAGGCCGTTGACGAGAAGCGTATAGAGGAGCAAAAGCAATTCTACGAGATAGCAAGAAAAAGAGCTGCAGAGTTGGACGTGTATATGGAGCAATTCCGACAAGATATCGTCGAGCGCAATGGGCTAACAAAGCTTTTCCAAGAGATCAAGGACAAAAACACCATCCAAGATCTAAGTCTTCAATACCAGAAGTTTGCCGAGTGGCTCCGTATCGAAGTGGCCGCAACCATCTACCACCTTTTCCTTGCCGAAGATAATTCGCCCGAGTTATTTGCGCAACTTAAGCGGATTCACTCCTTGATCCCCTACACTCTTCTGAAAAACGTAATTAGGCTCGCGAACCCCGCTGCTGTTATGTCCGGGGTGCTTGACCTTTTCCTGGCGCAGCCTTTTGGAACTCGGTCTCTCATGCAACGCATTTTCTCTTTGACGCTAAACGACGGAATTAAGAGCTATCAGAAGTCCATCGATGCTTTAGCTACTATAATCGGGGATGACGTGTTTGTGAATAAACTAAAGCAATTTACGGATGCCGAGGAATACAAAAAGGTTGCGGTTCGAGAAGAAGCGGACTCTGAGGGGGTAGATATCATAGTTGCGGTCTTGCGTTCTGAATTTTTCACTCCAGCCCTTACTGGCGAACAGATCGGGAGATTATTCAACGCATATGTTGCTTTTAACAGCGCAGTGGAAAACGTCGACGAGGAACTAAAACAGGGCGCACAGCTTTTCTCGCATCTGAAGCAGCTTATGAAACTACAAACTAGGCAACGCGACAAGGCAATGATGCTCAGCTTGATCGAAGAACCTGTCACTTTACAATTATTCCGGGACCTTTTCACCATCTTTTACGAACCCCTAGTAAGAGTGTATAAGTCGGCCAACGTATACGACAGTATTACCGACTTTGCCATTTTTATTGGTGATATGATACAGGTATGTTAACTCATTAGCTCCACGAGTCGAGGCCACTAACACCATTGTAGGTTGTCGAGAAGTGTAGGGAACAAGATGCCTCAGCAGACCCGAATCAGACGGTACAAGCCTTCATCGACTTATGTCAGCGTCACGAGCATAACTTCTACAAATTCATCCACGAAGTTCATACTCACGACAACGGCCTTTTTACACAGCTCATGGCCTGGATAGAAGACATTTTAGAGTTCTTAAGAAAGGGGCCGGCTGGTGGAGCATTGGACATCAACGCCCTTTTCGAGGGAGCTGTTGCTAGCGGCAACTTAGACAAGGAGAAGGCGATCACGGAGATCAATCAGCTCATCGCCTGGCAGGAGGCTCGCAAAAAGTGGCATCATGATAAAACTCGGCAGAAGATGGCTGCGGAAGGCTCAGTTGGTATCGATGGTGGCGTACCGGGTATGAGTAACTTCCACGCTAGCGACTTTGGGCTAAACGATGCGGACTTAGAAGACATGAGCTACGACGATGGATCTGATGAGGAGGCTGAAGCGGAAGAAGAGGATGAGATGGACCCTATAGAAGCCGAAAGACGAAGGAGGGCAAAGAGGCAAGACCGACTCAAGGCACGTGCCGGCGAGCCGCAGAAACCGGAGGTCAGCGAGGTGCATCGGTTGAAAGACAATTTCGTCCAGATGCTACGGCAGGTTCTAGCGCGTTAGTGGCCATATTATTCTAGCATTTAGAGTCGAGGTTTAGGACAAAGGTGTATTCCCCATTGGTCGGTTGCATTGACGAGCATGTACAAAAATTAAGTGAGATAATGGGTGTCGAGTGGGATGCATTAGGTTATAAGTCATTAGGGCATTCAAATAGCCCTCGTTATGAAATGCTCTTTGGCAGATGGAGAAGATATTGGTACAACTAGGTACGCATATACTTAGGTCCTGAGAGTATAGGACCTATTGTCATGGTAGCATTAGGTTAAAGAAGCTTAATAGAGAAGTAACTCGGATGGTGTCTTGGATTTGTGTTATGGTATAAGACAGCTTCGTATATTGAGCTGGCTTGTTTATTCTTGATGTGTCATTGAATTACTTATTCTTAACTCGTCGTTTAATATTAGTTCGAAGTTATGACTTTAATATATCAGTAGTTAACTGTTAAATATCATATAGTTATTCTTATATTCCGATTACAAGAAACATTTGTCCCTCAGCAACGACACTATAGTTATATGCTTAACGTAAGAAGTACTTGAATCATACAAAATAAACGTTTATGTTTAACTCGGCACATAAGGTATCCCCATTGTCTAATTACACGTGATGATGATGATGCCGATGGCTAAAATGGCTTACTACATAGCAGAAGGTGGGCGAGGGTGGGACAAGTGGGCAATGTACAAGGGTACCTCCTGCTTGGGGAAAGGGCCGGCTTTATTATCCCTCGGTAATCAGAAACGACGCTATTGGAGGAAGGAATTCGATCGTCTGGAAGCAGCGGTTGAACTTCGACCGGCATCATCACTTTTTCTTGTCTTTCGTCTTTCGCCATTCGCCATTCCCCGAAACTTGTAGGACAAGAGAAGAGTTGTTGGATACAACCCTTTCTCTCTCTCTCTCTCTCTGCCCTCCTTCTTACTCGTTCCCTATTCGTAATGGCATCTTCAATGGCACTAAGGAGGTTAGCCGCTGGCTCTGCCGTGAGTATTTCTCCCTTGCTTGAGAGCCTCGAAATGTGTCGCATGGATTTGGGCTTCCCGAAGTTTAGAGCTTTAGAGCGCGATGAAGATATTAACTACCGCTCGCTTTTAATAGTTCTCGAGGGCAGCAAGATGCCAAGCCAGAACCTTCTCTTCCACGCGCCCTGTTTGTACGTACCCCGCCAAATTTATGTGCGATGGAAATGGAATTGATATCTAATTGCATGTGCGCGCAGCTCGGATCATCGCGAATAACCCACTACGGGCTAAGGAAGCGCCGATACATGTTAGCAACAAATACCCCGTTATCGTACGTCGCACGTTCCACGTTCCACGCTTCTAGGCAATTGCTTTTAGGATCAACAACGGTTAACTTGGCCGTAGGACCACGAATACGATGCCATCGTCGTCGGTGCGGGCGGTTCCGGGTTGCGGGCGGCTTTCGGTCTGGCGGAAGCTGGCTTCAACACAGCTTGCATATCGAAGCTCTTTCCCACGCGAAGCCATACCGTTGCTGCACAGGGTGGTATCAATGCCGCCTTGGGAAACATGCACGAGGATGACTGGAGATGGCACATGTACGATACAGTAAAGGGCTCTGATTGGCTTGGCGACCAAGATGCTATTCATTACATGACGAGAGAGGCACCCGCATCTATTATCGAATTAGAGAACTACGGCTGCCCGTTCTCGAGAACGGAAGACGGGAAAATGTAAGTCGAGGCTGAGCCTCGCATGACACAAGACCGTTTCTAACATCAATTGCTAGCTACCAGCGTGCTTTCGGTGGTCAATCGCAGAAGTATGGCAAGGGTGGCCAGGCCTACCGTTGCTGCGCTGCCGCTGACCGAACCGGACACGCTCTCCTGCACACTCTCTATGGCCAATCTCTACGACACAGCACTAACTACTTCATTGAGTTCTTTGCCCTCGACCTGATCATGGAAGGCGGGGAATGCCGTGGTGTATTGGCCTATAACCAGGAGGATGGTACCCTTCACAGATTCCTTGCGCAGAACACTGTCCTAGCTACTGGTGGATACGGACGAGCCTACTTCAGCTGCACATCGGCGCACACTTGTACTGGTGACGGTATGGCCATGGTTGCCCGCGCCGGTCTTCCCAACCAAGATCTCGAATTCGTCCAATTCCACCCTACAGGTATCTACGGAGCCGGTTGCTTGATTACCGAAGGTTCCCGAGGTGAGGGTGGTTACCTCCTCAACTCCGAAGGTGAGCGATTCATGGAGCGATATGCGCCTACCGCCAAGGATTTGGCCAGTCGTGACGTCGTCTCGCGATCCATGACCCTGGAAATCCGTGAGGGACGAGGTGTTGGTCCTGAGAAGGATCACATCTACCTTCAACTAAGCCACTTACCTGCTGAGGTCCTTGCTGAGCGTCTACCTGGTATCTCTGAGACTGCTGCTATCTTTTCTGGTGTTGATGTTCGCAAGCAGCCCATCCCCGTCCTACCGACTGTCCACTACAACATGGGTGGGATCCCCACAAAATACACTGGTGAGGTTCTCACTGTTGATGACAAGGGTAGCGACAAGGTCGTTCCTGGTCTGTTCGCTTGCGGTGAAGCCGCTTGCGTCTCCGTCCACGGTGCCAACCGACTTGGTGCCAATTCTCTGCTGGATCTCGTAGTCTTTGGACGAGCCGTTTCTCACACCATCCGAGATAACTTCACCCCCGGTGCTAAGCCCAAGCCTATCAGCGCTGATGCTGGTGCCGGATCGATTGAGGTCCTCGACCAGGTCCGCAACTCCGATGGCCCCAAGAGCACAGCCGAAATCAGACTCGCCATGCAAAAGGCCATGCAGACAGACGTGAGCGTCTTCCGTACACAGGAAAGCTTAGATGAGGGTGTCAAGAAGGTCACCGAGATTGATGGTACCTTCTCTCAAGTCGGAATCAAGGACCGCAGCATGATCTGGAACTCGGATCTCGTCGAGACCCTCGAGTTAAGGAACCTTCTCACTTGCGCGTAAGTTGAATAATCTTTTTAGTCCAAGGGACATTAAGCTAATGATATATTATCAGTACCCAAACGGCTACTGCCGCCGCTAACCGAAAGGAGTCCCGTGGCGCTCACGCCCGAGAAGACTACCCTGAACGAGACGATGAGAACTGGATGAAGCACACGCTCACCTTCCAGAAGAAGCCCCACGGAAAGGTCGACCTCGGATACCGACGAGTCATCGCCACGACGCTTGATGAGAACGAGTGCAAGGCCGTCCCGCCGTTCAAGCGTACTTACTAAACAAAATAAAAACCCGATCAAGCGACGGTAGTGTGGTATCAATAGACGGACGGCTATGGGCTTCCTTAATGTCAGCAATGGGGGTATGAGTTGGAGGCGTATCCTGGGCTTGGCAGATTGGGGTGGAGTGTGAGATGAGCCATCCAATGTGGCGGGGACCTACTGTATGTGTCTTATGCATGGTTTTGCCAACGATGTGTATACGGATAGAATACCAATATTTTTAACTGTTCAAACTTGGGCGCGGTGTAGTTGATAGTGAGATGATATGTGAATTGCGGTTGAGCAGAAGGAGTAGGTGATAGGGGGCAATACAGAGAGGAATATAAAGCAAAGGAACCTAAGAAGAAGAAAATGGATACCAGGTGCCGGATTCGAACCGACTTCTCCTTCGTAGTAATCCGCCCTACGTTCTGCCCTCTTTACTGTGACTCAGCCTTCCACATATTTACTGCACTAGTGCATAAGACCATCGATTACGTGCTGGCTATTAGTCCACTGAGCTAGCCAGGATATCGGGCGTACTGCTCCTCGGGCGACTTCGCCAATAGTCTGACCTGGCTTGCAGGACGATGGGGGTTTACTATGGTATATGTGGCGTGTGGTGTTTAAGTCTGTGACTCAGGGATATATATATGTGTGTGTGTGTGTGATGGTGGACGATAGTTGGGTCGGCACGAGTAGGGGGTGGATGCTTGCTGTGTGGGGGCGAATATATCTTCTAGATTCGCTTATATCAGGTCGACGGTGGTGTTGAGGGCTCCTTGCCGCTTAAGGGGTGGGAAGTTAGGTATAGGACCAGAGGAAATCGGCGGGAGGGAATATGGATGCTGTTAAGTGCCACTGATGGGATTCTTACATTGCCAAGGTCGTAGTTGTTCCAAAGGCACTTTACAATAATATAGGGGTTAGTAAAGTCTTGGGATGCAATACCCTCTCTCTTTTACACTACAACGTCAGACATGAGAAGTAAACGGCCTTGGAAAACGAGCTCAGTTCGGAGCCCCATTCTATGGTTTCGGGGACTTCCTCTTCTGGAATATCGTGCATGGCTCCGATGCTCGCGATCACGATGGGCGCCATGTTTTAAGCCACTATCAACTTGAGGCTACGATCTATATGCCAGTAGCAGTCTATTTTACTCACGTTATTGTGCCAGAGTTATCGTAGGGATTTAAATGTCATCTCATGCCTAGTCCCTCAAGCATAGCTGTTTCCCCCTCACAAGTATTCCTAGTCTTCTCCCCTTTCCGCTCCAGCAATACATTACCAACTAGAACATGCTACCTTACTTGTCCTCCTTCAGCGCCGCTATGCTCGGTCTTGCACATATTGCACACAGTCTGCCGAGCCTGAACTTAACTACCATAGCTGGGAGGAACAACATCTCGGTTTTTGAATGCTGGCAGCTTACCACGCCGTTCTTCAAAATGGTGGGCATGGACGTGCTACGAATGGGTGACATCGCAAATGCATCGTATTACAGCATCCCGCCCAGATTCGACAGCGGGCGGCACCCGGGGCCGGCAAAACAATATATCTGGCTTATTAGCGGTCTTATGCACGGTATGCTTCGTTAATAAGATTTTGAGAGTCTATCATTGAGACTTGGCTGACAATTGCCGGATTAGTGTACTTGCCAAACGCCACGGGTGAAGTAATCGTACATGGTGGCAGATATGGGCTCATGTATGTCGACGATAGGGCGGATGTCTCGATTTGGGGTCACAGGACGACGTTTCCAGGAGACGACGAAACGATTCTCCTTATGATTCCTGTTCGAGATGGGATTAACCCTCCCCATTCCGTTTTACATGATGGACCCTGCAACATTGGGGCGGCGCCGGCTGGTACCGGAGAATGGACACCGTTGGACCCGTGACTACTTATAAAGAGTAGTATAATATGACAATGTGTAAGAAGTCATACCGAACCCAATTTCATCTCCTGACAATGATAGCTGTCGACGATTAAAAAGTACTAGACAAATTTGAAGATCTTATTGTATTCAAATATGCTTGTATTAAACAGTACAGGAGCTATGGTTCGTTTATCGTTCCTTGATTTCGTCTCCGATGCAGTATTTATAGGTAGCACCTTGTTTGATCTTGAGAGGTTCGGAAAGAAGTTAGATACTAATAGGTGCCAAGCCTCGGGTCAGTGTAGTACAATGTAATACAGCAACAGTCTCTGATAGGCGGGAGAGTATGACAGCTTGCTTGGTTCGTACGGCAATTGCCCAGTTAGCACGGCAGTTTAATTCCGACGGAACACCCGATCGCCGACCGCGGGATCGTTTAATATAGTCCGTAACTTGCTACGACTTTAAGAGAATACATAAGGCAGTATTCTCCCAAGCAAAAGACAATTCACTAAAAAAAATATAATATGAGAAAAACAGAACAAGAAGCGATGTATATCACCTTTTCATGATTAGAAGACGCTGAAATTCGCAATGTCTGTTGCACTGATTACAGCGGGGAGCGCCGGGCTCGGAGCCGCGGCAGTCCGGGTCTTCGCGAAGAATGGCTTCCGAGTCATCATCAACTACGCCAATAATGAAGAAAGGGCTAATAGGCTCTTGGAAGAATTGCCGTCTCTGTCTACTCTACCAGCCGATAATTTTGTCGCCATCAAGGCTGATCTAGGCAGCCGGGACGATATCAACCGTCTTATCAAGGAGAGTGTTGATAGATTTGGTAGACTGGATGTCATATTCTCTAATGGCGGTTGGACTCGGTTGTGAGTTTTCTTGCTTGCTTGCCATGAGAGGGTCCTTGTTTTATAGTCCTTGTTTTATAGTCCTTGTTTTATGATACCACTAACATGTTTGCTCACAGCCGCGGGATGGATAGCATTGATGACAATGCATACGAGGAAGAATGGGATCATGCCTTTAATATGAATGTAAAATCCCACCTATGGCTGATGCAGGCCTCCAAGAAGTATCTGGACGAAACCGAGGGCGCTTTCATTACCACAGCGTCCATTGCTGGTGTGGTCCCAAGCGGCAGTTCTCTGGCAAGCAATCCCAGCCTTGGAATTCTATTGTATTTGAACTAGTAATAACACCAAATAGGCATATTCCGCTACCAAGGCGGCACAGATCCATATGGTGAAAGCGCTTGCGATTATGGCTGCCCCCAAGATTAGAGTCAATACCGTGTCCCCTGGGCTACTGCTGACGGTGAGATACTCCAGACCGTTAGAATTAACAGCTCGGGTCTAACGTTAAGTTATAGGAATGGGCAACCCGCTTTTCAGACGAGCGGAAAGAAGCCCACCTGCAAAAGACCAAGCTCAAGCGCTTCGTTAGCGTCGAGGATGTTGCTGAACAAGTATTTACTTTTGCAAAGAGCAAGAGCACGACAGGTATCAACATTGTGATGGATTCGGGGTTTATTCTGTGATCTCATCACGGCGTATGTGCTAGCTCTGCCTAGCAAAGGCGAGCATAGCCTACTTGTACTTGGTTGGTACTCGGACACCCGCCTATAGACTGATAAATATAAAGTGTAAACTTAGTGAACAGGCGTAGTCAAAGCTTCGGTTCGAATAAAGAGGCCGCATGATGACTGTATGCTCTTGTGATCGATCATGTGGAATAAATGTGTAGTTTGTGTCGCGGGTGGCTTTTGGAATAAATGATGTATAAGTTAGCTGAAACTAATGAGATGGAGATGAGAGCAAACAAGTACCTAGGTAGTCATTACATACCTATGTAACTACATATGTACATAGGTAAGTTAGGTAGGTATGTATGAGAAGGCTTAGCCAAGTGTATAAAAAGCTCAGTACCTGCCTGCTATATGCCTCAGGTGCTATATTAACATTGTACTATGTACAAGTACCTTACAGTGATGTACATAGTAAACTCTAAAATTCCATCCCGTTAAGCATACTCCCAGGCTGCCACGTGGGAAGGTTGTGTGGTTGTAGAAGCTTTTAGCGAATCATATGCATTTATACATGGATACCTCTTAAATAGAATGTCCAGCCCTGCGCATCAGCTGAGTAACATGGAAGTTCCATCATTCTCTACTTCTATTTAATACCTTAACCTACATAGTAACTAACATACATGTACAACTTACCGAACCAAATCTCGTTGGTTGCCTTGTCAAGTCATATATTATATATCTTTACAAATACCTAACTTCGTATCTCTATCATCTTCACAACTTTCAATTCCGCTTGGGAAGCTTATGCGCTCCATGGTTACGGAGGCGTAAATCTACGGATCCCCCGGTATCCGGTTTGTTCCAATACAGAATAGTCGACTTGACCAGCACTAAAAGTCGGGATGGAGGCTATAGCCTCCATGTGCCTTGGGCCTCCAACCGAGTCGGGGGCAGGATCAGGGTCAACTGCGGTGATCGCAACATCCGTCGTGACCACAGTTGCACTTATCTCGCTCGCTCGATTCACGTTATGGCCTGAGAAGCGCGCTGTCATACCCGGTCCTCTGACGACTAGCTTGCCTAAGCTTTCCCAGGCTGCTCGCTCTGAAATTCCCTATCAACCAGATGCGTTCCCGGGCGCCAGAGATGTAGTCACGCCGGTGAGTCCTCCCTGTATAATATATAAAGCTGGTACATGAGTTAACTAGTTAATCTAAATTCACAGTATGGCAATATCCGCGTATATGAATTTGGACCAGAAGACGGCCGTAAAGTTTTGTTCCTTCACGGGATCAGCACTTCGTGCATGACTCTTAAAGGCATCGCCGTGCCGCTTGCTGAGAAGGGATGCCGTGTCATGCTTTTTGTGAGTAGATTTTAAAATACCCGGCGTGAAATCATATCCCTTAAAAAGAGACACCTGCTTACACTTCTTAGGACCTGTTTGGGCGAGGCTTTAGCGATGCGCCTGCTGATGTACCCTACGACACAAGGCTGTTTGTCACTCAGATATTGCTCGTATTAGCATCTTCCCCATTATCATGGACTGGAGAGAACGGTTTGAGCATCATTGGGTACTCTCTCGGCGGCGGTATCGCCGCTAATTTCGCTGCCACCTTCCCCCACATGGTCGAGTCTCTTGTACTTCTAGCACCCGCCGGACTTATTCGCGCGGAGAATTTCGGCCGTGCGAGCCGGCTCGTTTTCACGTCCGGTATTATACCCGAGCGCCTTCTTGCGTGGCTTACTAAACGTCGTTTACGACAGCCCATCGCCAAGTCCGTGTCTAAAAAAGTCCGGAAGTCCATTAACGGCGTAGTTCCAAAAAGCCCCCTTCAGAGTGAAACCAAAGAGGATTATGTGGACGTCGCCGTGCAAGAAGCGGTAGATCCTGTTGAGGGGGAAGTGCCTCCAACACCATTTGAGCGCCAAGTACTCGGTTATGTGCATTGGGCCCTTGACTTCCACTACGGCTTCGTGCAGGCTTTCATGTCAACGATCCGATACGGTCCGCTAATGGAACAGCATGGATACTGGCGACAGCTAGCTAAGCGGAAGCCCGGGACTACGGCGGTAATCCTCGCCAAAGACGATAGCCTTATCCCGAAGGACGACTACGCCGAAGATGCCCTCCCACTTCTCGGCGGGGAGGACAACGTGTACTGGCGCGTCGTACCTGGCTCGCACAACTTCCCCTTTACACACGCGACAGAGGCGCTGGAGCGCATTTACGAATTCTGGAGCATCGAATGAAGCCAAAGATACGGGAGACCTTCTGTTCAAGTAGCCAGCCAGCATAGATAGATCACTAGAATCCCTTTTGTTTTCAGCTGATATACCACAGTTAGTTACGACGACCACGCCGGGAACGATGGGGTTTTATGTAGAAGAATATATTATTTAGAACAGCATATAATTACAAATTCGATTACAAGCCAGTTAATTAAAACCATGCCCGTTTTCCGCTCTCGAAAAAAGATTATTAGTTAGATATGTCGAAGAATAGCAGTGGTAGTATATATACCCCTTTAAGCCGACTCAAGCATCCATAGCATCTCGACCATTCAACAAGACAATACACGTCGAGATAGCCACCACGTCATCCAACTCCTCGCCATTAAGCACCAGCACGGCGTCCTTGTCAAACCCAAAGCCCGCGACCCGGCCAACCTCCACGCGCTTCTGGTTCAGACACTTGTACAAGATCCCCACGCGGCCGTGCGTCATGTCCCAGAAGTACGGAATGCTGTGCCTGACAAACGCCTCGTGCTTGCTGTCCTCGTCGCGCGAGCTGCCGCCGACGGGACACATCTCGACCTCGTGGCGGGAGTGCTTGCTGCCGGGGGGGAAGCGCACGCGCGACGAGTCGAAGGACACGAACGTGATGTTGAGGTCGCACACCTTGTCGCCGGAGCGCCCGTCTACCATCGTCTTCAGCGTGCGCATCATGTTGCCCGAGGACTTGATTTCGTAGGCGGGGGGGCTGTTGCTCTGGAGTTGTTTCTGCGCGGCTCGCTCCGTGTCGTCGAGGAATGCGTGGTTAAAGTCCCCCGAGAAGGGCGCCCGGACTTGGCCGGATAGGTTGAGTATTTTGGCGGTTGTTTTGAAGTGTACGCATCCTTTGAGGAAGAAGACTTGCGTAGGTTGGAGGACTACGTCCTCGTTGATGGGGAAGTCGTCGGGGTGGAATGGATGGCCCATGATGCCTTGAAGTCTCCCTGAGTTGCGAACCCGACGAATATATGGAATTTCTTTTTTAATCCCAGGAAAGACGATGGAAATCAAGGTATTATTTCATTTATTACTTTCAATTACTTAGAAAACGTCGAGATTGGCGTCGAGAACCGGCGTCGTGGTTGCTTATAACGGGCATCCGTAACACGGGGAGTTGGAGTGGCCTTACCGTCGCGGAACGTGACGTCACGGCCGGCCGCATTACCTGATTTCCAGGCGTGGCTGCTCACCACGTCCAAGTTTTAAGAGCATATATGTGGCGGCCATTGGCGTCACCGAGGCCTATACGAACCCTATTACGCCCATCTTATGGGTAAGACGATCTCGATCTGCGTGAGATTGTTAGGCAATGTTGGAAGGTCAGACTACAGCAGAATGAGAAGTCTAGATGCTTACCCCATGCAGAGTTAAATATAATAAACCGTAAACTCATTTGATTCCTGAATTTGTAGGGCCAATTGCAGAAGCTAATATTTAGGATTTGGGGACTTTGGGTTATGAAAGAACATGAATGATATGACCAAGTCCACATTGGCTAATTGGTACTTATCTACCTAGGTAGGTTAGTTCTTATCGATGTTATTGCCGAGAGAATAAATAGTTCCCGTGGAGCGCCTCGGAGAAACACCATCTCGCAGATAGTATCGAATGATGGTCCTTGCTGCTGCTGTCAGTAGAATTCGAGGTCTCCCACAAGGTTTTACAAAAAGTTCCATTTTAAGATTCATTTGCACAAGTGTATATGTGTGCCGATATGGACGTCACCGATGAGTTCAGTCCGTACAGGGCAGACGGCAAGCTCGTAAGTGTTAATTAATCAAATCTCGTAAACTAGCGACTGACTTCATGCGAAACCGTAGCATGGCTTTGTTTGTGTGGTAACAGGGGCTTCGCAGCCCGTCGGCCAGGCCATCATTCGAGAACTAGGAGGTTTGGCCGATCTCATCAAATGTTTGCGTTCTGAGAAGTTAATAATAAACTAGCCCATGGAGCAGCTTGCATATACGGTGAGTTTGGATCAAAATACCTGGATGAATTAGCTTTGGATTCTGACGAGGAATAGCATGCGACAGGGCCGCCAGCTCAGATTTATATAAAGAACTCGTCGATACAGTAGGGAAGGAATCCCCGAGCTGCAAGGTCATCCCGTACCCTTTTCACGTTGCCAAAGAAGACGAGACACTCGTCCTGATAGATGAGGTCCTCAACGCCTTCGGGAGACTGGATGTCTGGGTCTGCTCTTCTGGTCTTCTAGGACCCCCTTCGATTGAAGCTACTACGCCAGACGACTTACAGAAATGCTTCGAGGCCCATTCGTTGGCACCTTTCTTCACATTGAAGTACGCCCCTGCCGCGATGGCTAAACTGACCGAGAAGAAGACCTATCCGAATGCTGCACCGAAAAGCCAAAAGTATGGCAGTATCATTGTTATCAGCAGCGTCGCATCAGTTTATGGTGGATGCTGGGGGCCCTGTTACACTATGACGTCCCACGCTGCTCTCGGTGTAGTGAAAGCAGGTGTCGCGAGTCTCAAAGGCACTGGAGTGAGAATCAACTGTGTACGTGAACTTAGTCTGCCACTGTTTCTTGAGCTCTAGTTGGAGCCAAGAGTGATTTTCCCTAACTTCGAAATTTGTAGGTTGCTTGGTCAAGGTTAATACCTAGGTTACTAACTTAACCGTTTAACCTAGATATCTCCAGGTCAAATCGACATTGGCGTAGACCTCCAGGAGGTAAGTAAGCTCATCACTTCGGCCGATGATATATCAATGACCTTGAATAGTTCGATATGAGAGGGATGGCATCCCAGTTCCCTCCGGCCAGTCTTCAGAAGCCAGAGGTAAGAAAGCCAAGCCACGGCCAATAATACATCCCATTGACTTGATCGTTTAGGCGCAAAAAATGACCATTGGGTTGGAGAGAGCTGGTAAGCCCCAAGAAGTAGCACGTGTTGCCGGCTTCTTGGCGAGTAGTTTTTCGTCCTATGTCACGGGTGCAAACCTCATTGTAGATGGCGGTTCATCGTGAGCTACCTACCCTTGATTCACTCTTATCTGTGGTGTCCCAAGCCAAGCTAATTGATAGCAGTGTAATGAATCCCTTGACGGTTCCTATGTAAAGCGACGACAAGAATGAGGGATATAAATATATTCGTAAATATGTTCTATGTTAGGTACCTATCCATTTATTTTAAATGGCAACATTCAATATGAGAGATGAATAAAATAAAGTTGAAATGAAGAGCAGGAATGAAGCAGCACCGTTTACCGTTTGCAGTCTAGTCCTTATCGCATTTCCGTCACTAACTGATAGCCTGATAGGTAGATACTTCCCATAGATAAGATAGCCCACTTCTCGCCCACCTATTCCGGCCGTATATAAAGTATTCATGTAACATCTTACTAATGAACTTTACTCTTGTATAATTTAATCCGTTAGGGGGTCATTAGGTCACTCCTAGGCTTCACGGCTTCACCACTTCACCTAGTCGAGAGAGCACACAAGAATGCCTGCCCAGCACCAGATCCTGCCCAGCGCAGATGAGGCTGCAGTCGAATCAACATGTCAGAAGTACAATTTGACCAAAGCAGAGTTCAGCGAGCTGCATAGCCGCTGTGTTGCGGCTAAGTCGACGGCTTATTGCCCGTACAGCCAGTTCCGGGTCGGCTCGGCTATCATCTCTGTCGACGGCGTTTATTTCAACGGGGCCAACGTCGAGAATGCCTCGTACCCGGTCGGCACATGCGCCGAGCGCGTGGCTTTCGGCAAGGCGGTGACCGAGGGACATCGGAAGATTAAAGCCGTGGCTGTAGCCACTGACATAACTCCCCCGGCTAGTCCGTGTGGGATGTGTCGCCAGTTGTAAGTTGAGAACCCTTTCTTTTTCCAAGTCTAAAGTTAGCTCACTAGAATCCTAATTGTAAAAGCATTCGGGAATTTTGCGATCTTACGGCCCCAATTATCATGTTCGACAAGGATGACAACTTTTCAGTATTCCGTCTTGAAGAGGTAAGTTGGCCGGCGTCAGTCTTACAAACATAATCACAAGCTAACAGTTGTATAACTATGTAGCTGTTACCCTTGTCTTTTGGACCTGAAGCACTCCCTCCACCAGGATCACGCTCTGTTTGAGAGTATGTATATAGTATTGCAGAGGATTGGCTACTAAGATTGCAATTGGGCTTGTCATTATTGTGTCTAGTGTAAGTCTCCAGCTTTAACCTCGATAATCATGTCTTTATAAAGTTTAGCTCATCAAGATTTGCGTGTTTCCGAGGATCTTTTTGACGGTATATGTACATGAGCTGGATGGCTAAATGCGGGGGACCTGGGACGGCGAGCTATGCATTTAAGATCCAATATTATATATTTTGGTCCATCTATGTAACGTTTTATTCTGGATAGAACACCGCATATACTTCAATAAATTGGTTACATCAAGGGCCGTGAAGCTAAGTAGATCCTGCTACACTTTATTGAGTCTTAAGACCAGGCTGCTTAAGACAGGTTGGTCAGGCACAAGTTGTACTAACATACCTGATCTAATTCACTGTAATTCTATCTGCTAACTTCTCGTAGCTATTCTCAATCTTGTAGCCTAGTAATTCGTATACATGTGCAGATATTATGATATCATGTAAATCCAACATAAGACAATGTGACACGATGTTAGACCTTTGCTCTAAGTTTCGCTGAAATTGGAGCCGTTCCCCGCAAGCCATCATCCCCGCAGCCCCGGGAATTGAAGCAGCTAACGAGGTTAGACGATCTCGAAGTTCTAAGCGCACCAACCAACAAGCTGGAAAGTCGGTCCGAGAAGAGGCTAGCTCGATAATCCCATGCTCTCCCGCCTCCGCAACTTCGTCCTCACGGGCAGCGTACCCCGTATTCGCTGGAGTAATGTGGAGGACCGCAGAGCTGGAGCCGCGCAGTGATTGGTAGTCTTGGGGATACCGTAGCATTAGAAGTGAGGATGTGGGGAGACGTACGGGCTAGCTGTAGGAGAATGCCGCGCTATACGTTGACCTTGTGCTCGAAGGATCTTAGAAACGAATGTGACGTCGAACCTAATGGCCAAGCTCACCTGGGGGTCAATTTCTGCACCTATAGCAGCCCGTCCTCATCTGCACTCCGCATTGCGACTTTACACCGGTAGCTTTTGAAAGCTCTAGCTCCTCATATGGATTATGGCCCGGTGGCAGGGTGGGTGCTGTCCCCTGCACGGCGGAAAATCACCGAATGGGCCCAAGATTGTCCATGCTACGCAGTAAGCGTACGATGGCCATGACAGGAAGCAACTTTGGGTGTCATTGGGACGTATGCAAGTGAGCTTTAATATATGAAGGGTTCACTCCTCCACCAACATGTATTGTTGTTCCCCAAACTACTATTCTTCTTACTCGACTTTGCCTTCACGCGCCAGAGCTTGTTTTCTTCCCTCGTGACAGACCTACGAGGAAAGCGATCAAGATGTCGAGGTTTCCAAAGATCAGTACGTCAGCTAATAGCAGTTGATAGAATTATATGCGCGCAATGCTTACACGTCTTAGCAAACACTTACTTCATGGCGATTGTCGCCACCGTGGGCGGTATGCTCTTCGGTTTCGATATCTCGTCCATGTCTGCCATCGTCATTACCGACCAATATATTAACTACTTCAACAACCCCTCTGGCCTCACCCAAGGAGCCATTGGGTCTGCTCTTGCCGCTGGATCTGTCATTGGTAGTTTAATGGCCGGTCCTATTTCGGACAAGTTTGGCCGACGTGACAGGTATGTCTGAGCTCCTTACTAGTATCTACTGGAGTTGAAACTCACGTCTTGTAGTATCATGTTTGCCTGTATTTGGTGGCTAGCTGGAACTGCGGTCCAAGTTGCTACCACCGGAGTAGGCTCGTTGATTGCTGGCCGTATCCTGAACGGTGTTTGTGTCGGGATCACCTCTTCTCAAGTACCTGTTTATCTCGCAGAGATTGCCCCACGAGTAGGTTGAGACTTCGTGTTGGGAACCACTACCACTCGCTAACGAGCTATATAGGATACTCGGGGTCGCATTATCATCATCCAGCAGCTTGCCATCGAGTGGGGTATCTTGATCATGTACTTTATTGGTTATGGAGTAAGTAGTTCCCACGATTCACAGACGGTGAGAAATAACTAACCCATTGCTGCAGTGCTCTAAAATCGAAGGCACGGCGTCGTTTCGAACTGCATGGGGAACACAATTTATCCCCTGCGTGGCGCTTATGATCGGTCTTCCTTTCCTTCCTAGGTCTCCAAGATGGCTCGCCAAAGTCGGCCGCGAGGAAGAAGCGATTCAAACTCTTGCTGATATCCAAGCTGGTGGTAACAAGGATGACCCGCTTGTCGTCGCCGAGTGGGAGGAAATACACACTGTCCTGAACGCAGAGCGCGAGGCGATTCAAGGATGGAGGAAGTTCTTCGTGAATGGCATGTGGAAGCGAACTCTGGCTGGAATGAGTGTACAGGCCTGGCAAGTAAGTCTTATACGAAATGCTACCACCGTGAGTTTCAGTGACGCTAACACTATAAACCACTATAAAGCAATTGAGTGGTGCTAATGTTATCGTTTACTACATCGGATACGTCTTCTTGATGGCGGATCTCGAAGGTGATGTCAACTTGGTTTCTTCTGGCATTCAATATGCGCTCTTTATTATGTAAGTTGCAATGAGTCGAGGCGATCCGATCCCTATCCTTTACTATAGGTGCTGATTATATCTAGTTTCACCACCATTATGTTCTTCTTCATTGACCGTACCGGTCGTCGAACGCTCCTTGTAATTGGTGCCATAGGAATGGCTATATGCCACTTCGTAGTCGGCGGCCTTCTCGGCACCTATAGCATTGATGTCCCCGAGGGTGTTGGTGGAAACCACAATGTTGTTATCAAAGTCACGGGCTCCCCTGCTCACGGCGTCATCGCATTTAGCTACCTTCTCATTATCGTCTATGCGCTCACTTTAGCTCCTGTCGCTTGGATTTACGCTGCTGAGGTTTGGTCGCTTGGAACACGCGCTACGGGAATGTCACTGGCTGCGGTGGCCAACTGGCTGTTCAACTTCGCCCTGGGACTCTTCACCCCGCCAGCATTCCTTAACATCAAGTATAAGGTTTTCATCATCTTCGGCGTGCTTTGTATCGGCGCAGCTATCCAAGCCTGGTTTACGTACCCTGAAACATGTGGCAAGACCATTGAGGAAATCGAACTATTGTTTGCCAAGGGCGCGCCAGCGGCGTGGAAGACTAAGAAGGGTGGTTCCCGTCTTGAGGCTGAGATCCAGGCCGTGTTGAACCGCAAAGAGCGTGGCGAAGATGTTCATACCGATGTGCATCCGGAACTCAAGAAGACAGCATCAAGCGAGGTAGCTAAGGAGACCGTATAGGATTTTGTCCAATAACGATAGCTACTATTCTGAGTCCTGACATATGGTATTTCCGAGGTTAGAGATGCTGCGGTACTTTATCTTGTTGCCTGTATCATACAAACTGAACTGGGCTGAATAATCTGACCTTGCTGTTAGTCTAATATATTTCTACCGGAGTAAATCGGAGAATACCACCTGGTACAAGGTTTCTATGTATTGTTCCGCAATATGGACATGCCCGTACAATTTAAATATGTACAATTTAAATATGTAACTAGGTTAGGTACCTACATACATGTATGTACCTCATATGTAAGCACAAAGTACATATATGCAAGTGAGACATTGCGCTACCCCTAAACTTTACCGTTCTTTTGGGGAATCCGGTTCCTTGCATGTGCAGATATTATGTACGTACAAAATTGGAAGCCAAGCACGGAATAGGAACTGCCCCACGTCAAAACGTCGGCTCCCCTTACCCAATCTGCCAATCTGCTATGTATTAATTCCAACATTGCACCGATTAGTTCGATTTGTTCCAGAGCTCAATGCGCCCATTGCTCGACACTCCTTATCCTGCTTTTTCCCTACTCCATATTTGTCGAGCCGCATTGACAAAGGTCAACTGTCGGCAGCATTCATTCACCTGGCAACAAAAAAAAAAAAAAACCTACATATACCATTGGTGTATTATGGTAACTCGTTAATGTGATTATGTATTTATAGTGTCTTGTTGAGCTTTTTTAGCCCTTCAGCAGCCACGTCGCGCTGGTTCATGCCGATTTCCCCCTGCGATTGACCGCTGCCCCTCCGCCCTCACATTCGCAAACCTGCCCGATCGCGTTTCCAACACCACAACCATGGACCAGGCAGACATACCGGCATTGCTGTCGCGGTTGGCTAGCGACGAAGATGCCGCGCGGAAAATGGCAGTTTTCAAACTGCAGTCATCTATAAATGACCCTTCCTTCGCCGATGTATTCATCTCCTCTGGCGGTTTAATTATACTACGGCGTCTCATCATGAGTACCGGCGGCAATACCCTCGCATATTCGCTACAAAGTCTTAGTCGATTGCTTGAGGTGGACATGGGATGGGATATCTTCGAGGGTCCAACTGCAGGTGATTTAGTTGAGCGCGTTGTCGAACTCATCGTCACAAATCCTTTGGTCAACATTCTTCGAGGTGCTATGTCCATTCTCGTCGCACTTGTCAGCCATTCGCAGTCTACCTCATCTGGAGGACGGGTGCCTGTATCCTTCGGCTTTCGCGCATTAAAGCCAGCTGTCGCCGTGTATCCACAGTTCTTCGACCTTGTCATCCAGCAATTAAACTCGGCGGACCACGCCCTCTGCGCCAACGCACTTATGTTGATCAACGCTCTCATAAGGGATGCTGTCTCAGGCGAGTCTAGTCTAGACAGTGGTAAGACAGCTGGTACTGGGGAAGAATGGCCTAAGTTTATAAGGAGATTACAAGATCTGGGTCTAATCAAGGCAGTATACAACCTGATGCAGAGTTCGGCACTGCAAGATCTTGCACACCCGCTGTTGGAGTTTCAGTCTCTTACGAAGGTGCTGCTTCAAAAGTGGCGGCAGGTTCAGGTTGACGTTGAAAGACCCGAACACAGGAGAGCGTTAAAAGGGCTTCATCTTGCCAGCGCGCCAAATAGAGATCATGTGAACGGTGTAGGGAAAGTTGAAGAGCTTCAGGAGTCCGGAAAGAAGGGCAGCAGAAGACACAATCCCGAGAAGTGGAGGAGGCTTGGCTTCGAGACTGAGGGCCCGGCGGCAGAGTTTAATAATACGGGGTTCCTTGGGCTTATGGATCTTGCGGACTACGTGCGAAAGAACGAAGATGGGTTTCAGAAGTTACTTATGGAGCAATCAACCAAGCCTCTCCACGAACGTTGTCCTATCGCCAGGTCCAGCTTGGCAGTTACCCTTATTTTGTACGAACATTTCGATTGTGATAAATCAGAAATGGAAGATCTAAGAGGATATCAATTATCAGACGGAAAACACCAAGACAAACTCTTCCGACCGTTGCTTCTCCAATGGTCTAGATTACACACAGCCGGTTTAAATGCATTCTTCAAGCTATGGAAATCTACGGGCGCGGAACATGACGATTTTGAGAAGGTGGCAGAATTGGTTCGTATACTTATCGACCAGGTTGTAGGACAGGCTGGCCGATCGAAGGACGTCTTAGAGGTCGAGGAGGATCTAGTTGAATACGACTTAGGGCGGCTGCGCGAGCTCCAAATGGAGCTCCTAGAACTCTCGTTTGACGACCAATGGGGCCAGCACCTTTACAAAGTGCGGGAAGGCTTAAACCAGGAGGCCCTCACGTTTATCAAGGAACAACGTGTCCGGTGTCTCTTACAAGGTTGCTGGTTTTCGAAGCCATCAACGCGAAAAGAAGACCAAGGGAATAACGCACCTAACCGTCGTGCAGCTAATGGTACACTTTGGAGGTACGCTAAATTGTCGCACAATCGCCGCTATCTGCACTGGGCCGATTTTGCGTTCCGAACCGGGCCGGAGCCGAATCTGGATTCGCTTAGCGAGAAGGTAGATCTACGAGAAGTCAGTTCTGTCGCGTCTAACGTATCTGCTCCGTCTGGCGACGCGGGCGGCGAGACGAGCAACAGCACAAAGATTACAATCTTTGGATATCTCAATGTTGACGAGGTTAATAAAGCTAAAGACCTGAGCGACATAAAAGAGGAGCCATTGCTCACTCTCCATCCTTTGAACCATAGCCTAGCATCGGAGTGGCTCGACGGCTTGCTAATGCTGCTAGGCCAAACACCGATAACAGCAGAGACTAATAAGCTCATCAAGCTAGTACAAGACTATGGCATGAAGATCAGACTGTTGAATGTCCGGATGGAAGCCACTTACATGGGCCCACCAGAGGGTGCTGGTGTGGTGCCGAGTAGAGAGGAACTAAATGACGATTATTGGTACGAAATTTAATATGGTTTCCTCCACGAACATGTAAAGGCATCGGGAAGCATCGGGAAGCATCGATTTTGGGTGGCATACTTACTATTAGCACAACTCTACGATCCAGGGTGCAGAAGGAGTAGTACTATTACACTGATTTCAACGTCAATCGGCATACAGACTCGCCCGCAGGGAACGAGGCTTTTATGGCAGATCGTTTTTGTCCGAGGATACCACGTTTTGTTTTTTGTACTCTTAGAGGATATACCCACGACTGAATTAAGACTCGATAATGTAAATAATCGACTTGTAATCAGCTGTATTTTAGGACTACTTAACATAGGATAAGCCTGACTTAAGGGAGCCATAAGTTTATATATAAAACTCCTACTATACTTGTAAGTTTAACAGTCCAGCTCGCCTGAATTTATTCAGTAGTTACCTGACATATCTATATCTACTGAACGCCCTACGATGCGCCGCGGATGCTTCTGCCAAGCTTTACGGGTAATACACTAGGTTATGTACCTATGTATGTGCATAGGAGTTATACTAGCGCGGTTGCTTTCCGGGTCCACTTATTATGCAGCTTTATGTAGTTACAACCGGTTGTCAACCCATCCCCAACCACCTGGCACTACTAAAGAATTCCCCACCCGCCGTTGCTCCTAATCTTTGAAGTTTATCGTCATTGCTATGCAACCATTCCGTTTACAACTCCAATGGTCTAGATTCGGACAAAGATACTTGTATTGAGTTCATATCATATGATTACAAATACATAGTCAATTGAGGCAAATACATGCCTCAGAATAAATACAATATCAAAGAAGCTTACCTAACAAGATGCGACGGTCGGGCGCTCCTAGTCCGTCGGGCAAAGTCCCACTGAGTGGGCATTTTAGAAACGGTATTTGGTATTGTAAGTCATGTCTTGAACTTAATAGATGGTATCTGCTAGTTACCACACGACAAACTAATGAATTAATCATTCGCAACACTAGGCAACTGTATTCCTCGCCTTCCCGCAATCCAGTACCTGGCTAAGAGAGAGACCCCCAATAAGGGACGAACTTTCTACGCTTGTAAAAAGGATAGAAACAAGGAGAATAAATGCAATTTCTTTCTGTGGACTGAGGACGCCCACGAGCGCGAAGTTAATAACCTCCTGACTAATTCACGCAGCGAGGCTGAGGGGACCCCCAGCCGGCGGCCTAAGAAGAGGCAGCGAACGCTCCATGAGAGCATAACTCCGGCGAAAGAGAAGCGACAGGGGAAGACTCCTGTTACTAGTCTAGCAGATCTAGACTGTATGCTTAACCCCGGTTCTCCTTCTGCGACGGCTCAAAGCTCGACTATGAAGACTAGGTCCAGCACCAAGGAGGTGGCCAAAAGTGTAAAGAAGAGCGGTTCATCAGACGAAGATGATGACTCAGCTCACACCTCGGACGACGCTCAGGCGCAGACTGATTTGACACCAGACACGCCATCAGCAGAGCCGAAGAGAAAACGGTCGGATGTCGAGGAGTATAGCGACCTCTCCTCCGGCGAAGAGCAGGAACTCGTTGCTCTAGCCAACAGCTCAGCCCAACCCCCAACCAAGCAGCGCAACGCCTTCGCCACCCCCTCCGGCTCTCGTACCCTTATCGAAGACGGCATGGCAACCCCGCTGACCGAAAAGCCCGTCCGCCGCGTGCTCTTCACAGACCCCTCCTCCCCCACCACTCCCAAGCGGGACCTAGCCGCATCCCCGTCCTCCCAGCAGCAACAGCAACAGCAACAACAACAAGACCCCGCCACGCCCGGCAAGGAACGGGAGCTCACGCAGGAAGTCATGGCGCTCCTGTACGACCAGAACATAGACGGTGCCGTGCGCCGCAAGATAAGGGGCGTCTTGGATCGGCACGCGGCGCGCGCCAGGGGCCTCGAGAGAGGCCGCGATGCGTCGCGCGAGGCGGCTAAGAAGGCGGAGGCGAGGATCGCGGAGTTGCAGGCGCGGGTTGCGGATCTGGAGAATCAGAGGAGGTTGGATGGGGAGGCGAGGCAGAAGATGAGGACGGATTTGATGAAGTTGTATCGGGAGAGTTAGGGAGGGGGGAGGGGATGAAGGACTAGGGGTTTTTTTTTTTAAAGTTGCGTAGTTGACTTTGCGTGATGGCGCTTGGAGTGGTAGTGTGTGCTTGTTTACTACGGAGCTCGAATGTCTGTTTTGTGAACGGTTGGCTTGGTTAACTGCGTTTCGTACTGAAGGATACCCTTTGGTTTTTTGCTTAGTGGTGGGACACCAGACAAGTAGTTAACTTAGGTAGGATTATGAATCATGGCCATGGTTGTAAGGTGTTAGTATCATCCAATTACACGTCTAGTTGAAAACTACTTTGTGATATATGACCCTAGTTTTGATTGCTTTCGTAGCTTTCCGATTGAGTTCCTGGGTTGTAAATACCACCGGTTAAGTTTGCCATAGGTATGTATATGTATGATATACATGCCGTTCAAAACACCACTACTAATTGAGATTACGATACCAAATATTATACCTCGATATTGCAGTATAAATCATCGCAATCATGAAAGTCTATTGAGGCATCAGGGACCCATGCCCTTACGTTCTATCATAACATCGTCTTCATCTTGGGAGCAACGGGGGGAACTTAATCAAACGGTATCCGGCGTAGCTCCCCGGCGCCTTGTTTCCGCATCGCCTGAGCCGCGGCAATTGCACTAGGGACTTTAATCCCACAGCAATCGCCCCAGCTGCTGCCATTGTGCACGTGCTTCACCCCGTCGTGCTCGACAACTACGCCTCCACCTTCAGGTTCATTTTCTTCGTTCGATATGCCTGCTTCAGACTCGGTGCTCATACCCTCCACAGCAGGCACCAGTGAACCGAAGAGGAAGTGTTGCATCACTGGCAATTTCTTGAGCACCTCTTCGACAAACATCTTTCTCATGCCGCCTTCGATCTTGGTCCAGTTCTTCGCTGATGAGATGTCGTCTAGCATCGGGCTATGCCAACGCAAGCCTTTGACAGTCTTTGTGCTGTTGACAAAGTCCACCTGGCCAAGATACATGAAGTCATGGCCAAATTCTTCTAGGGTTAATTCCTGGTGTATCGCCATTGGGGTGATGAAAGGGTGATGGAGAAGCTGGCTAGCTCCGAAAAGAAATGGTAGAAATTGGTAGTCGTCCAAACCCCAAACGCCGTGGGAACCAGCTGGTTCGAGGTAGTATGTTGACTGAATTGTTCGCATAAGCTCTAGATACCGGGTAAAGACCTTGAGGACCAGTGCTTTAAAATCGGCTTTCTTCACAATCTGGAGCTGGTATAAGCACAATAGCCATATTATGAAATTCAATTCATGACCTGAGCCATAGTCTATTCTGGTCCGGTTGCCAAAAGACTGGTTAAGGTATGTCTCGACCTCTGAGATAGCATCTTGAGATGTCAGGCCGAGCTTCTTATGCCAAGATGGACTGATAGTTTTAGCCTTGTCAAGAAAGGTACGGAAAACCTTGTTTCCAAACCGCGACCCTTCGGCATCGTCGGGAGGGGTGGCTAGAACTAGTGCTTCAACCTCATCGAGAACACCAATGATAGATTTGATGATGGGACTACAGTCGTCATCCTTGATAGCTGATATAGGAGTATCTACTACAGCATCTGCGAGACCGAAGACAAATGCTAGAATGAGGGTGTGAGTTTGTGATGAGAGAAAGAGTTTGTGGTCCCCGGTAGACAGGATTCGCCGGGTGGGAACCTGGAATGAATGAGATGAAGGGTCTGGTGGCGGCGGTAAAGCAGGCGTTTCTGGTGGTGGAAGAGGGTTTGATGGTGGAGGTCGTCGACGACGCGGCTCTAACTTCGGGATCTTATCCTTAAGATTCGGTATCATTTGTGGGGGATTTTGAGTAGCCATGATAGCTTTAATCATAGAACCAGGAATGGTATTTATAAAAATGTTGATCAGACCTATCTCAAGGCAATCATGATGAGTTGATTATAAAGAGATGCAGGTGTAATAATGAAAGTAAGGTACGCCACCCCTCTGTAATCACGTATTACTGAATAATAAATTCATATATCGAATCAATGAAGAAAATGGAAGTTGTGAGTATCTTTTTGTTATTTCTATGTATTGGACCACAGCTGCACAATGTAAAAGTACAACTTTGGCGGGGTTAAAGTACAACACACATACTTGTATCCTATGAAATGCAGCCGCGCCCGGATTTTTTACCCTACCTATGTATATATGTAGGCTACAGGCTGCTTGGCTGCCAGATCCTTACCTAATTGAGAAAAAGTTCAATCCTAATCGTCAGATCAAGACCTCACTTACCATTCCGATTTTTGCGCAAACACCATTTACAACCAAGAAACCCCCTTGCAATTCCTCACGAAAATGACGGTCAATACTGAACCAGAAGCACTACTGTCTCACCTGCAAAATTCAGACGGCTCCGCTACTTTCTCTTTTGCTGGCTATACCGTGGTTGGGGCTGTCAATGGGCCGATCGAGGTTCAGAGACGAGACGAGCTCCCAGAGGAGGCGGCCGTCGACGTGATCGTACGACCAGCTGCAGGGGTTGGAGGTATGACTTCCTTTGAAGCACACTGACCCTTATATATATATAAACACAGCTCACCATCGCTGTTTTGTAGGCACTAGAGAAAGGCACTTGGAGTCACTGATCCAGTCGACTTTGCGTCAGATCATCCTCGTCAACAACTTCCCGAGGACCCTAATCCAGGTTATTTTACAAGTCACCACTACGCCCGAGAACGAATATGTAAATGCCAAAGTAGCACAGGCTACCTCAGTAAGCTGCAATTCAATATAGGGTTTGAGGAAGAAAGAAAAAAAAGAAGGCATACTAACCGGACGTGCAATATTCCAGAACCTGCCTATTTTACCTACTCTACTACAAACAGCGGTGCTCTCGCTCCTCTCTGCTGCCCTTCCGTTGACGGCGACACTGATATCGGCCTCCCTGGCTATCATCGCTGATGGTCAATCGAAGAAAGTCGTCTTAAACCCTTCGCCGCGAGAGATTGAAACATCGCAATCATTCCATGTCTTCTCGTTTACTTCGCATGATGAATTAATACTTGCAGAAAGTGAAGGTAGCTTCACGGTAAAGGAATGGGATGATGTCTTTGCCGTCGCTCAACGTCAATGCTGCCCTCCCGTCACTACGGGCGATAGAGATACCCTCATGTATGATGGTAGCTTACCTGGCGCGGACTTGAAGCAGTTTACGCGATCTACGCTGGAGGGGAAAATAGCCTCGGATTTACATTGGAAGTGACCGATTCTATACCGTACATCCTGGATTAACACGGGCGGATATGACTGGCTAGAATCTACGGCATCAATGCTGGATTGGCGGTCAGTAATGTACGTTGGTCTAGTCCCGCTCAGACATGTTTGATACTCCCGAATCGGCGCATCGCT
Source organism: Daldinia decipiens (assembly GCF_022478715.1). Taxonomy (NCBI): domain Eukaryota; kingdom Fungi; phylum Ascomycota; class Sordariomycetes; order Xylariales; family Hypoxylaceae; genus Daldinia; species Daldinia decipiens. The sequence continues at coordinate 872,929 of NW_026054547.1, forward strand.
TTCATGGAGACGCTATGGATTGGAGATCTTCTGCCGGGTGCGGTGGATCATCTGGCTAGTTAATGGGGTTCTTGTTTACATTAGCATGGCGATGTTGATCGGATAGTTCCTTTGGTACGCGGACGGGAAAAACGGCAGCATCCCAGGAAGCTAATGACTAGGTATACGCGTTGCCAATATTAGCCAAGAGTTTGACATGTGTGCTGGGCTAACTAACGAGTCTGTCATAGGGATTAAGAAACAAAGAAAGCGCTTCGTGCCGAGCACCAATCGAGTGCGGTGGTGATAGCATGGCAGGCTCTGCAAGATGCGTCTGCAAAGATTCACAGCGCATATTGTTCGTAGCCACGTTTTCTCAGCTAGGACCTTTACGAGGTACCGAAAAGACGAATTGACAATCCTACCGAAATTCGATTTATTTGTGATGCAGTGGAGTTCATGTTGGTGGAGTGGCGGCTAGTGGTTGTTTCTGGATGTGTGATCTTCGCAGGGGAGGCCACTTTGCTCGATGATGTTCCAGACGCAGGATTCGTCCTCAAGTGAAGGCCTAAAACAAATCAGCATTATGCTGATGTCTGTATGAGGTCAAGGAGGCTCAAGAGACCCCGTCAGCTTCCAGCTGATTGATTTGTCGATTGAGACGATCGGTTGCAAGTAATCCGGGAACATTTGCAAGTCCTGCATTGGAGCATTGGACAGCTGGAAAAGATGAGACGAGTCTAGTCTCCTTAACGCAGCGTTCGCTTACGCACCCCTGCGTAAGAGTTACAACGTGAGACCTGGCGCGAAAAGACATCACAGCATCTGTTAGGGAAAACAGGAGAAGTACTAGTGATGGTGGGTCAAACAACCCGCCACGTACCCTCCATTTTCCAATTTTCCAATTTTCCATGGCTTTTCGAGAATCGAGATACGTACAAGACACTGCAGCGACCAGACTATGCAGCGACGTATGGGGTGGCGGCTGTCACCTCGGGCCTTACTACTAGATCTGGTATACGAACATTGAAGTTGCAGCCTTCCCGACAGCTCCTATCCTCCTTTATCCCCTTATCCCCTTATCCCCCTTATCCCCTCCTATCTCTCTCATTTGCTAGTGCCATCCTTCTATGTACAAAGAACCGCGTACGTAAGGATTCTACGTACTAGAGAGTACTTGGGTACTTAAATACATACTATTATATCCCCCCACTCGAGCCGGTCCCTTACCTGCCCCACCCAACTGCTACTCCACAGTCCATGCACGGAGGTACTGCTCAAGCATCTCCACAGCCGGTCCTCCATCTCTATCACCAGGTAGCTGATTTATCTTAATAAGTGAGTCGGGCACGACTGAATTCTCGAGTTTCGTCTAACCGGATCTTCAGTCACCAGACCCCAAGCCTTTCTTTTCAACTAGCTGTTTGTGAGAACAGCAAAGCAGAACTCTGGAAGTTCTTGCCAACTCGCCCTTTAATTTTTGCGTTTGACTATTTCCCGGCCTGGCTGCTACCTTAGTTCTGTCTACCAACACATAGTCTCTCGTAGAGTTGAACTCGAGTTGTTTCATTCTTATTCTTTTTTAATAACATACATCCCTCAGGAATTCGGTTTTCTATCAATCCCAACATCGTTAATTTTCCTCGACGGACCTTTTACTCGATATTTGCGAATTCCTCCACGGCGACTTTGCCCTTCACCTCGATCACAAGAACAAGCCATTAGCGGGATAGCTTCATCCTAAACGGAGCGTACCATCTAATACTAATCGAGAGCCAACCCTCACATCTTCTGTGCGTCCTAAGACAACATACTCGCCGACTCGGTCTCCGGAAATCTGTCGCTGTTGTGATCATATCGTCATCACATCTAGTGTCTCGATATCACGGGACTAACATACCTCGGGAATAGCTTTGTAAGTTTTACTGCGTATGATTTGCTATGTCTCGGAGGTGAAGCGCCTATAGTGTGCCGTCACTGCATGATTTTGCCGAGTACCATCAGCACCAGATTTCGTTACCTTGGCTATTATAAACCAGAATATGGCCCCCCTCTCCTACTTCGTACACGTGCTGTCTCATATAGGAATCTCCCGCTGACAAAGTATTATTTTAGTGCTTTTCGTTGTACAACGGGCAATCGGATTCAAACGATCGAGACATTTGTACCGGTTCTAAATTAATCCTACACGGTTCGGACATAGGTAGCGTAGGACCTCTGTGCTATCTTCGGATTTCGTTGTTTCTGTTAGACCGTATCGATACTTTTTGCCTAGGTGCAAGGGTGTGGAGCCATGCCTAATTTAGGGTTATTGGGTTCGCCAACAATGGGGGTGCATCCTGTTCTGAGTAACAATACTAGTAACACGCTGGAGGAAGCTGACGGAGGGGTCGGGGTCACTGTCGGCCCCGTTTCTAAGCAATCCACTTCCATCATAGCCATTCCAGACCATGACCAAGATCAACCCCTGCGACAATCAGGCTCGCCTACAAAGTCCGACTCTGTGCCGCACTTCCCTTCTACTTCTCAATCCCACCACCATGCTGACAGCAACGACACAAAATCTGAGCATTCTGCTCTAGCCATAAAAGGTACAGACGCCATTTCCAATAATCATCAATCGCGCGGACACCGCAAGAACGCACCCTCTGTCGATGCCGTCCCCCGCCAGACTCTTATGAAAGCACTGGCTTCTGTCGCACGGAATAATAAACCCGAAGCATTATCATTAAACGACATGTTGTCCGCCCACTCGGCGGTCGATAAACGACCTGGCAATTCGTCCTCTCAACAACTCTCTGACGCTCTATCCGAGCTTGCCGCCCGAAACATAACTCCGACCACCGCATTCCCCTCTCTTCAGTCACCGTGCTTTTACCACAACCGATTTGATGACGCAGTCGATATTGATAAGGTCCTCGAGGAAATAAAAAATGACGAGTGGATGTCTCATTCGAGATTAGTGCAGACTGCTACCGGCGTTCGTGAGGTGTCGAAGCAACTGCAACGCCGGCCCATCCGTCGAGCTGTCCGCAGTGTCATGATCGTCACCAAAGCCCGCGATAATGAATTGGTGTATCTGACTAGGGAACTTACCATGTGGCTACTGAGAACTCCTCGATATGGCTCAGATATAGGAGTCAACGTTTATGTTGATGCGAAACTACGCAACTCGAAGCGGTTCGGTGCCTCTAGCATTGTGGACGAAGACCCTCGCTTTGAGTCCATGCTTCGATACTGGTCTCCGGACCTTTGCTGGAGTAGCCCGGAGAAATTTGACCTCGTTTTGACTCTTGGAGGTGACGGTACTGTACTTTTTACGTCCTGGCTCTTCCAAAGAGTTGTTCCTCCCGTCTTGTCGTTTAGTCTGGGAAGCCTTGGCTTCTTAACGACCTTCGAATTTGAGAAGTATAAGCAGCATCTCAACAAAGTTATGGGTGACGATGGTATGCGTGTCAACCTTCGTATGCGATTCACGTGTACTGTCTTCCGTAACGGCACGTCGGGTCCGGACATGGAAGAGGGTGAGCAATTTGAAGTTCTTAACGAGCTAGTCATCGACCGCGGCCCATCCCCTTATGTCTCCAACCTTGAGTTATACGGCGACAACGAGCTCTTAACCGTTGTCCAAGCGGATGGGTGCATCTTCTCCACACCAACTGGATCGACTGCATACTCCCTTTCCGCGGGCGGCTCTCTGGTCAGCCCTGACCTTCCTGCCATTCTTCTTACTCCTATTTGCCCGCACACACTGTCTTTCCGGCCGATGGTGCTTAGTGACACGCTGCTACTTCGGGTGTCTATCCCGCGTAATTCCCGCGCAACAGCGTACTGTGCATTTGATGGAAAAGGCAGGGTAGAACTGAAGCAGGGCGACTGTGTGACGATCACGGCTTCTCAGTATCCCTTCCCCACCGTGATGCGTACCGGGACCGAATGGTTTGATAGCGTTTCTCGCACGCTTCAATGGAACACGCGAGCTGCTACCCAGAAAGGCTTCGAGAGCAAAATTGGCGGCTCCATCAATGAAGACGAAGAGCCGGAATGGGATATCGATACCGACTCTGCATATTATGCAAGTGAAGATGGCAGCACCAGCGCGAGTCCTTTACGACGACAAATGAGCCTTCTGGGCATGTAGAGATTTAGATTTAGAGTCTCGATTAGAGCTAGATGTTGGGGTTTTACACGCAGTTATGTCTGGTTTTCACTGCGTACGTGGTAGGAGGATTCAGGTGATCTCGATACACCTCAAGGAGTTCATTGGCGTCAAGCTAGGAGTTTCCGTGGAGAAGATAATCAAGGCTCTTCCTTAGCAAGTAGCCGTTTGATTTTTCGTTTGTTGGGCATTATAGATTTGCGGAGGCAATACTTCATATTACGAGTATTGTACTGTCTTTACATTGTCAGTCGCAACGATGGCGATTAGGCTAGACTCTTACGAATAGGATTATTACGAGGCCTGTACTGAACTGATCTAATCGCATGTGAATATACCTATTGTCAATGAATTATGTGTTTTTATACTAAGCGGGTCAAAATTCGTTTGTATCGTACTGTGTTGGTTTGACGTAGGATAGGTCGTGGGCTCGATGTTAGGGTTAGCTAAGGCGGTGTAAAGCCGGTCCTTCTATGTCTACGGGTACCTTAGCTATAGATGGATGCCTGGACAAATGTTGACTCCATCATAGCTGACCTCTACCAAAGTAAACACTAAATCTTACAGACCAGTAAGCATTATAATATGTGCTGATCTCATTAAGCCCTTGATAGGCAGCTATTAGATGCTGTGCCGCCCAAATATGATGGCCTAGTCAATTCAAGAACTGCTAATATCTCTAGGTTAAGTAAATCAAGGCTTCACTTGTTATTATTAGATAACTGCATAATTATTGTTTATTCTCAAACATGCCTCGTTATACTCGCGACCAATACGTCGCCATCATTAACGACTTCTACACGTTTCTGACGAGGATGTATATCGCAGACTCAGCGTTGAAGCACCCGCCTGAAGGGGGTTGGTCTAACGTCACGCCTGAGAATTGCAGCGGGTTTGGGAAGAACACGTTCGTGGTGGACCTTTTAAAGCACCTGCCGTATATTGAAGGGGGGGAAGAAAACGACGTCGACATCCATTATAAATGCAACGTGGTCGATTACTCTACCGCAACGCCTGAGAAGTTCAGCGGCACTAGGATCAAGCTCGGAGAGATATCCGCTTCCGCCGACGGGCCGGTACCGGCACACACGGTGGTAATCGCAGAGGGCCACGAGAGCGGCGGAGTGGTCCTATTGCTAGACACGGAGGAGGGCATAATCATCGAGGAGATAATCCGGTACGGCCGGGGTGGCGAGTGGGATGTGACGGAGTACTTTAGCAATCTCAGGCGGAAGTACGAGAGGCTGCAGATGTTCCACATTCCCGGAACCGAGACTATCCAGGAGATGCCGGATATCTTGGACGAGGACGAAACGGTGGACCCCGTGGAAGGCCCGCTGCACGACGATGACGACGACGACGACGACGACGACTTCCCGACGGAGGGGGATGGTCGCTAGGTCCGCCACATCTATCAGAGCTGTGGGTGGCCGGGCCCGGAGTACAGCCGTGACGAGTGTATGGAGGCTATTGTTAGGTATAAGACGTTGAGGGAAAGGGCTGGGGAAGAAGGGAATGACGAGGGACTTTGATCCTCTTGGGTACGTGGGTTACTGTGACGATGTACATACATACACACACATATTGGTTTGTCTCTAGGAGATGAATTAATATCACGTCCATAACTAAGCCCTAAATTAGCTGTGTTGGCCCCACATCACAAGCTTGAGAATGTTATATTATGGGACTTGAGAGGCATCGTTCAGCCTCTAAGCTTTGTTTATCTATTTAGTTTTGATCGTTGTGTAGGTATGTGTACATATGTAATTACCTGCTGCTTTAGGTGTCTTTTTTGAGTGAGATATGGGAATAATGTGAAGCTCGACCGTAAGAACCATCGATCATCTATATATAATAATGGGTACCTACCTATATATATCATGTATTGTAGATCTCGGAGTGCTTAAGGTTATTACTACATCGTAGCTATAAATATTCCCTTAATTGTGGCCTATGCACGCACTCCTATGGGTTTGCCCCTCATGTTACTTCGCAACTACTATCAAGATACATAGGTAGTTATCTTTAATCGCAAAACCAATTGCCGACATCATATCCACAGTGGCTAGATGTTGGCATTTGATGTTCTTCTCTAGCCCAGCAAGTAACCGGGTTCTCGCTTGTTTAGCGCATTCCATTCCGCTTTGCAGTGTTTTGGTAACAATTAAGAGAAATTGGGCTGGTCTACCTGGAGATGGTCACGCTCCAAGTAAATAAGTTACCCTTTTCGGCTGACCTGTAACGCGATCGGGGCTGTGATTGGCCAATTTAAGGTATGGTCCGAGCTTTATGCATTAGATCTCAAGACGCGGTCTTGATTACATTATATGTATGTAGGTAGTGTAGACTGACACGCCAAGATGGACCCACTAATCCCACTAATGCATCTACTACTCCAGCACCAGCCTCTACTCTTTCTCTTTTCCTTTCCCTAACCCTAAGTTTAAGTCTAAGCCTAAGCCTAAGACCAAGACCAAGATCATTACCTCTTCAACATCTATTCTCTTCTCTCCATTGTAGATTGTAGAGGGGACTTGTCTCTCGTTTTACTTCCTGTCCCGTCTACTACCTTGTAGCATGCATATTTAGAATCGTCATCTTCTATCTTCTACTACAATAATGTCCCACTCTACCGCGTCCTCACCTCCCACCATGCCGCCCGTGCGCGAAGCACGCGAAGCGAGAGGGTCAATCAGCTCCCAGAGCAGTAATCCGGATTCGAGCACAATGTCTTTCGAATCCTCCTTCAGATTAGAATCCGGCTATCCTACACACGACTCCAATACAGAAAAACACCCCAAGGGCAAGCGGAAGAGAACCACGTGTGTACCCCCGGAGCCAATCCCAACCCCAACCCTAACCCCAACCCCAAGCCAGCTTATATCATTGCATGTACTAAACACATCTTGTATTTCTTCTGTATAGGACACAAGATAAAGCTATTCTTGAAGCCGCGTACAACTCGAACCCGAAACCTGACAAGGCAGCGCGTCTTGATATCGTGAGTCGCGTCTCACTCAACGAAAAGGAAGTTCAGGTCAGTATAGTCCGTAGATGACCGCGGAGACGCGTGAGAAACTTCGTAGAAGCTACGTCAGGATGAATTGGGTCTAATATACCCGTAGATATGGTTCCAGAACCGTCGGCAGAACGATCGCCGAAAATCGCGTCCTCTTTCGCCGCAGGAAATTGCGGCACTCAGGTATGGTGGGGGTGTGCAAATACTGTCATCCGATTCTATCCCTGCACAAATGAGTTCGCAAGACGCATCTGTGCAGCCGGAAGAGACGCGTATGGGAGACGAAAAAGCCTTCGATTCGGAGAAATCTCCTTTCAGCTCCCAGGACGCGAGCCCTCAGCACTCTGTCCATTCTTCCCCGAAGCTGAGCGCCATAGACCCGTCTATTATGGATAAGTCGGCGATACCAGAGCCCGAGGACGGCGGAAGACATACACCACCCCCGCCCCAAAGGACCGAATTCGAGAGCCTCTCGCTCTCTCAGATCTCGTCAGCGTCAGTCGCGTATTTGGCAAACCGGCGGAGCTTTGACAACTCTTTCTCGACACCCTCTACCTGGGGACGGGCCGGGGATGAGTCGTTTAGGTATGTTCTGTCTTTTTTTTCTTCTTTCTCAGACGCAAGCAGAACCACTAATGTTTTTACCAGATTTGAGTCGTTTTCATCCTCTTTTAACTCAGCCGCTAGCAGCTCTCCTGCCTCAATTCTTCCACCGCCTTCATCGGCATCTTCATCTCGTGTCCGTCTATCACTCTCCCTGGATGGAAAGGCTGAGCTGGTTTCCTCTCACCCGTCACCACCCAGGCCCGCCCAGATACAATTATCAGGAGACGCAGATACGTTACCTCCGGTCCGCAGTCACAGGACCCTTCACAGGAGCCGGAGCGCCCTACCCGGAATCACTCTCCCACCCATCTCAACCCTTACTGCTCATTTACCTCCACAGCTCACCCGAGGCCGATCTCGGGACGTACATGCCTGGGAATCCTGCTGCGAAGCAGATACTCGTGATGAGCTAACGAAGCAGGCCGAGAACGAGTCTTCTGGGTCTGCACTCGCAGCTATTAGCCTTCTGCGATCGAGCAGTAGTTCCTCTAGTCTTAGCAGCCTGTTTCATAGCCATAGCACGGCAAACGTGCTCCAGTCCAATCCTAACAAGCGCAATGCGCCACAGAACAAACCCGCACACCGAGAAGGGGTAGCTAAGAAAGCTAAACTCAGCCGCACAACTAGTAGCGTGGCACGTATGCAGACCCTTCCACCTACATCGCTATTAGACACTCGACCGGAAACGATCGATTTAGAGAAGCCAGGAAAAGGCAGTCTCACCACCATACTCAGCCCATCCGGCGATTCTGACAAGGAGAACTGGAGCCCAAACTCGGAGGGTAATCCTAATCGCCGAAGACCGTTACCTTCCCCCAAGATTCAAGACCAAACTATTCCAAGCAAAAACCCTCACCGCGTGGGACGCCCGCTTGGCGAGCAGGATAACACGGCTAAACGCTCGCTCTTCGGAAACAGATCCAATACGGCACCTTCGCTAAAACCGTGGGATTCGCCCATGGCGATCTTCGAGGATAAGGAGAACGCGAATGGGGACGACGAGCCTAGGAAACTACCACGAGGCTCGGTTAGCCCTACCAAGCGCGGAGACCTGGACTGTGTAGCTGGATTGTTGTCGCTGAGTCAGGGGAACTGGCGCTGAAAAAGCTGCCCTGGACCTCTAAAGACTCGCATTTCTTCTAAGGGAAGATAAGCCAAGCCAAGCTAAGCTATAGCATCGGAAGTTATTCAAATGGCTTCTGTAAGCGCAACGGTCTGGATATTTGCTAGGTTATATGCATACCACGTGAAAGAGAGACCCCTGGAAAGGAAATGCGCTCTAGCTCGTGGATAGCGGAACTTGGCCCCCGAGGAGGAGAAATGGATTGTTTGACCGGAGTTTTAAATTAGGCGGGTAGGAAAAGAAAAAAGGCGCGGTTGAAGCAAGATCCTATCTCTACTTGGTTCCGCAAGTTGATTGGCGTATTCTTCCATCTTTTCTAAGTAGCGTAGCGTACTTAGTTAGGCTGACTACCGCGTGGATGAGGACTACTACTAGTAGTGGTTTTGCGAGTTCGTTGGTGGCTAGGAAGGAGTAGGAGTTGTTGGCTACCTAATGTTTACGCAATGGTTCGGAGGGAGGGTGGAAAGGTGTTAGGTGTTTGCCCGGATTTGTGTGCGTGAGGACGTAAGCGCTGCTCATCGGCATTGCTCATCGGCATTGCCATGATATAAAACATCTCAATAAAGCGAATCAAACCATGCTGCTGATATTCATCTATAATTGCGAAATGGGCCTGGTGTAAAAAAATCTTACGTTCGACAGACTTAGTTTACGAATATAGGGGGCGTTCATTCTCTCGCATTTGGTATCATCCATCTCGTAATTGTACATGCAATAAGACGTGCGCGATCCAAACGACCTAAAGGCACGTCGATTTCCTCGTTCTCTTTTGTTGTCCACTTGTTTATTCTAGGATACCCGTCCGGATGCTTGATTTCTCCCATTTTCTCCTCCCTTTGCACCCCCCAACTACTACAAGCTCGACAAGACGCTCTGCACACCCGCACTCTTCGCATCGTCTCTGCTCTGAATAAACGCCTTGAAATCCGCCTTCGCCAGCTTCTTCGCGGCGGCAGGGCCCGCAGACGAAGCAGCTAGGTTACGAGAGCGTTCGCGCAGGGCCTCGGGGCCGATGATGAAGAGGTAACCGATTTCGGTGAGCAGTTCGACGGCAACCTCGACGTCTTTGGCCAGAGGCCATTCCTTGAGGGCGGCTACGTAGCCGGCGATGTCCTTGGTGACCATGAGACCGCCGGTGGCGTTGACCTTGAATTTCTTGAAGTGGTCAAAGAGCAGGCGTTGGATCTCGAGCGCGAGCTCGCTGCTGAAAACCTCAAGGTTGGCGCCGTCGACGGCCTGTGCGATGAGCTTCGTGCACCGCGATAGGAACAAGCATGTCGTGGTGCATGTCGGTGTTTGTAGCGACTCTATGATGCTGAGCTCGTCTTTGGGTAGGAAGTCGAGTTTCTTCTGCTGGGCGAGAGACTTAGAGATCCAGTTGACGATGACATCCACAGTGCTCTTCATGATGCTACTAGCTTTCTTCTCGATACTTTCGATGCCCATCTTCGATTGGGCCTCCATGCTCCTTCGTACAGTGGTGTTGGATTCGGCGAGGCGGATGAGCACCATATTTATGAAGCGGTTCATCATGCTACCGATCGTTACGGCGGGGCGGACAGAAGGTAGATAGCTAAGATCCGGTTCTGTCTTCACGTTCTCTTGAGATGTGGCCTTCTCAAGAGCTGCTTCCAGAGCCGTCTCTACGTAGACTTGGCCCATGTTAGTTAGCAAGAGGTTAAGGAGTATAGCGACATCTTTTGGAGTGTCACTTGGACTGCCCAGCTCGAGTGTTCGTCGGACACTTTCGGCAAGCCATGTCAACATCCTCTTTGCTATGACTGTGCTCAAAACACCCTCTGCCTCTGAAACTTCGATTTCATTTTTGTTCTTATCGTTTTCCTGGACACCGGCAACCCTCAACATCATGGCTTTCTGTGTCGCGGTGAGATCGGATGATTCAAGCCGCTCCAGATACGCGTCCTTAGCGGATGCCATGAGCTGGTTGGTCTGTTGGGCTAACGAAGCCATAAAACCAGTGGGTGCCTTCTTCCTCCTGGAGTGATAAATATTATACTTGAAGAGCAGCGAATTGAACAATTCTTCCAGGCTCCTCTTCTCGCGCTCGATATACGAATTGCCTACTATATACGGGACGAATAATTCCTCCATCTGCTGATCTAATGTCTGGGATATTTGGGGGGAGCAAGGTTCCGGATGCTCTGTGAGGCCATGCGCCTTCAAGTCCTCTACCAAGGCACCGATGTAACTTCTGGAGGAGTGGAGGGATCGAAGAAAAGCCAATGATGAGATGGTATTGGCTTTCTCTAGCACCAACTCCAGCCGCTGTTGTATCGACTGCTGGAATACACGCTGTATAAATTTGATCAGGACTGTTTCATAATAAGGGAATGCCCTTTTAATGATAAACGACTCCTCTTGCATGACGATTTTAACCTCGTCAATAAGTGATTGAAGGCTAGGCTCAACGCCTGGTGGTTCAGAGTCGGGATCTGCCAGCTGGTCCCACGTTTCTCCATCCATCGTCACCTCGTCGGTAATAAGTTGGTCTCTGTCAATGAAGAACTGATGTTGATTCACAAAAACAGCAATCACGCTGGCACCTCCGTTGAAGTCGTATAGCACCTTGGCACACTCCTTCATATCGTCGAAGTTTTGCTTACGGTAGCTGTTGTTAAACTGCTTCAGTAGGTCTTGCTCTAGTGTTTCGCAAAACTTCTCTAATATCTCACGGGTATTATATCTCCTATCATCGTCGATATCGCCATTGGCGAAGCCGTTGCGGAATCCATTCGTCTGACCCCAGGAAATAGGGTCCAATCTTTGGCTAATACGCATCAGCTGGTGTGCAATCACGGCGCATCTCACTTTGTTTTCGGAGCCGCCTTGACGTTGGATATCTTGTAGTAGTGTAAGCTCTCCGGTTTCGCTAACTTGGAGCCAGCATTGTATTAGAAAGTTGGCGTCCAGCGCCCGCCTTCGTTTCCTATCCAGCTCTTCTAGCTTCTCTCCAATTTGGACAGCGATATTTCCACCTGCATCGCCACGGTTTCCTCGCTCATTTCCATTCGGGTTATTAAGGGTGAGATCGAGGGCTTCGAATTGATCGATGGACTGTTCCAACTTGCGACCTAGAGTTTCGACAGTCTGGTCATGCTGGGTTTCTCCGCGGCGGGCTAGTGATAGAAGATCCGACTCCTTTGCTTGTAGCTCCTCTGATAGGTTGCCTAAGCCCTGCAATGCATCTTAAACGACAAGTATCAGCATACGGCTCGTATCAAGACTAACGAGGATGGAGGAACAACATACTCTCGAAAGTCCGGATCAAGGGCTTCGGATCAAAGGGTTGTTGAGCTGGTCCAGAACGACGGTTGAAAGACACAGCATTCTCAGCAAGTTCATCAACAAAATCACGGACTATGAAGTCCTTATTGGAGAAATCTTCGATGGTAAAGCTGGGACCCTTTGGGAACAGAGCGCGTGATCCGGAGCCTGTCCGTTCCATGGCATCAAGCAGCGATGGTTAATTTGTCATTTGTCCTGTAACATAGGGCAGACTTTCGAGGTAGAAAGTGAGGAGGGGTTTGCGGTGGTAATATGGGCTGTGATTGCAATTAGGAAGCGTCGTTGTTGCTTTGAATGGAATGCGCCGACAAGGCGAAATCGATTTGATTCAATAATCTAGGTACCTTAGGTAGGTACATATGTAGCCATGACGGGCTGCAGGGGTACGATGTACCGTGCTGAGGTACATAGGTACCTAATCCTCTAGCTATGTCTGTAATGCTACAGGGTAGAAATGATGGGAACGATAAGAGGTTAGGTTAGGTTAGGTACTTGCTAGAATTGTATGTGACGCCACGTTAATACGTTAATACGTTAATTGTGGCTGAGCTTTAGTGACATGGATGGCCTACCTTCCATAGGTAGTACCTACCTACCTACACTATATTGTGGCCTGTCGCTGTTTAACATCTGATCCAAATAATTCAGGCTTGACAACTTAAGCCTCTCAATTGCGGATTGAAACGCGAATCTCTCTCACCACTTAATATTATGACTTAATATTATGCGAGAAATTGTTTCTTAACCCCCCAAATTCAAATTCCTACATCACTCGTTTTCTTTCCATAATCTCTACAGTCTACTACATCCATTACGGCATCATGTCGTTCACTTCTAAGGATACGAAACTCTATCGAGAGGACGAGAAGGCCGGGCATAAGAAGCTCGGTGCAAAAGAGCGAGAAAAGCTCGTGCAGGTACGTGCATTAAACTTCGAGCCCACACATCTGCTAACGTGTCCAATTATTATAGAATTATCTACCCTCTCCGCCCAATCGATCACCAAGTCGGAGTCGCAAGAGGAAGCGGGAGACGTCCCACTTTGGTGTTAGGAAATTACTCAAGTCACAGCTCCATTCATTGCTATACATCATCGTACACGCAATCTTCTCTGTTTATATCCGAATTCGCACAGCCTACCATGCCGTTACCCTTCGGGTCCTTTCCATACTCGGACACCATCATAACACTCCAGATTATGTCCGAAGAGACGTTAGCGTATATAGAAGGTTGCCTAAACACGTTAGTATAATCTTGACATTGGAGGATGGTGGAAGAGCTGGGGATGCCTTGGAAAAGCTCATCAACGAAGCTTCCGAGGTAGCAGCATGGTGTGCTTCGGCGGGTATTCCTCGATTATCTGTATACGAGAGAACAGGTAAGGGTTATGATTCTACCAGTTCGGGCTAAATATTACAAAGCTAACATGTATAGGAATACTTAAACGCTATATGCCTCAGGCACATCGTGCCTTGGCACACAAGCTCAAGGGTTGGTTTGGAAAGCACCAGGTTCCGCCGCTGTCCCTCATTACTCGTGGAGCCTCACCTATTTATTCTGCAAATCGACTGTCTTATGGACAAGACCAGGTTCCGCTAGAGGTTATACTTGTCTCCGAAGACGACGGCCGAGAGGCTATGGTAGATCTTACCAAGGTTCTGGTCCATATGGTACAGCAAGAGAAGATATTGGCCGGGGACATTACATTAGATGTTCTCGACCATGAATTATCCGAAGCCGTTATGCCAGAACCGGACCTCCTAATCTCGTTTGAGCCTTACGTTGATCTACAAGGATATCCGCCATGGCCAATCCGGTTGACTGAGATCTATTGCGCGCCTGATAACCAGGGTGTAGCCTATCAAGTATTCCTCCAAGGTTTGCAGAAATACACGGAAGCAACCTTCAAGCTTGGGAAATAGAACTGGCAGGTTTGCCTAGATCAAGGCGCAGAGTGAAGCCTTACAGCTAAAAAAAAGTATCCGCTATGAATATTTGTCGTATGTACATAATTAGCAGGAGAGTTGGCGCATTCGGGATAAGAGTATGATATTGCCGTTACGGTATTGGCTAGCATTAGGTACTATGTAAATGTTATTGTTAGAGTAAATAGAGGCTAATAAGGACTATTAAAATGTACCTAAGTAACCTAATTCATGTCAGGAGCACAGTCAATTGACTCCCTCGAACCTATCATATTCATATATGCATTATCAGGTAAGACAGGTAAGACAGGTCAGACAGGCAAGAACGTAGAAAACACCATTAGCCCACGCAGCCTTCCGTTTGGTATGACGCATCCAAGTCGCACACAAACTCCAGCCGCGGCAGCCTTGCGTCTTAGTAGTTTTAGCAGTTTTAGCAGTTTTAGCGTGGGGCCTTATCCCTGTCGAAATTTTGTCGATCCTGGGGTAGATCTTCTTTGCACAAACCATCAGAGCATCAAAGGATCTATTTAAAACTTCGTAGGCGCCATCTCAGAATCCCTCTTAGAAAACTATAATATTATGGTGGTATACGGATCCCTTCATATTTTAATTTATTTTAATTTAGCTCCCTTGCTTACTTTCTAAAGGATATAACCGCCGAGGGCGACGACATGAGCAGTCTCCTCCGGCCGCCAACCATACGCTCGGCTTTCGGTGTCCTTGACAGGTCGCTCTTCTCTAAGACGGTCAACCTTGCTGCTGCTGCAGTCGCCGACAGGAAGAAAATATCCGTCTGGCGTCAGAAACTACAGAGCGAGGATACTCTTCTCGCTTTTGAGAGGATACCCGGCGTTGTAGCCCACCCGGACCAGACCCTCGCAGCGCAGGGCACAAAATGCTTACTCTTAAACCCCAAAGTTAAAGCCGAAGGTAACGTTGGTCCGAAAAGTGCATTGTGGTTGATTGCATTACTTAACGGTGTTACTTGCAGTGCCTGAAACATGGACATCCTCTCTTCAAGATGGTGTAGCTAGTAAAGAGATAGGAATAGTCCCGTATAACTTATCGTTGGACTATGACTACTGGTCTTATGGTAACAGATATACATTAACTTTTCGGTATTTATCAACGCAATAATTAACTGGTTATTCTAGAGGATGTGATGCGATCTCTGCTCCCCCCTGACCTACGGGACGAACATGATGGCATTCCCGGAGGATTCAACCAGGCAGGACATGTTGCGCACATGAATCTGAGGGAAGCATTCTTGCCATACAAGAAACTCATCGCAGAGGTTATACTCGATAAAAACCCAGCAGTCAAAACGGTTATCAACAAAGTCGCTAACGTAGGAACTGAATCAGAATTCCGGACGTTTGCATATGAAGTCCTTGCCGGTCCGGATGACTTAAATGTCGAGGTGCGAGAGAATGACTGCCTATTCCGATTCGATTACTCTAAAGTGTATTGGAATAGTAAGCTGGAGGGTGAACACAGGCGGATAGTCAATATCTTTCGACCGGGTGAAGTGGTATGCGATGTGATGGCCGGTATTGGCCCATTTGCAATACCTGCTGGTAAGAAAGGGGTTTTTGTCTGGGCTAATGACTATAACCCTGAGAGCTATCGCTATATGGCTGAAAACATCAAACGGAACAAGGTGAGTGTCGAATGAAAGAAGTACACAGTATGTCTTGAACCGAATTAACAAATTACCCCTAGGTCCACCAATATGTACGGCCATTCAATCGAGACGGACGGGCGTTCATCAGAGAAGCAGCCGATTTGGTATACGCAGCATCAACTAAGGGTGAATACGTCGTCTCGGGACCGAGTAGAAAATTGAGACGCAGTCAACATCCGAATTCAAACACTACTGACAAGTCAACGCCCAACCCGAAACCTAAACGTACACCAATTCCGCCAACGATCTCTCATTTCGTTATGAACCTTCCTGCATCCGCTATTACTTTTCTATCGTACTTCCGCGGTCTTTACGCCGCACGGGAAGAGCTCTTCGTTCCCCACACAAGTACGAGGCTACCCATGGTCCACGTCTATTGCTTCGCGGCTAAGGCAGATGATGATACGCCACTCAGGGATATCTGCGAGCGCATCTCGGCGGAGACAGGCGTCGAGATGAAGTTAGGCGAGGCCGAAAATGCCAAAGAGGTATCCGTTTTAGAAACCAGAAATGTGGCACCTAACAAACGCATGTTCTGCGCATCCTTTAGAGTGCCCCCTGAAGTGGCATTTGACGCCCGAGTATAATCAAGATCAGACAAGACCGTCAACACAGTAAATAGACCCCCGTATCATCGGCTTACCATGTTAGGCGCTAGGATGCTGTTGAGCAATATACATGCAAGCCAAGCGGTCCACTGCAGCGAGACACATGTGAATATATCAACTTTAGCCAGGTCTGTGATTATTTTACGGCGGGACTGGCCGCCACAAGTGGATCACGACATACATAAGGCGCAGCACAGGGATGCTATGCTAATATAATATGCTGCTTGTTGGCGCCTGGTAAGGAAGATCGCGGTGCCGTGGAACGTTTCTCGAGCGCGGATCACCAGGTCCGCCGTGGGATACTACTATCCACACCTCGTGCGAAATACTCGGTTGATGTGTTACGGCACGCACTGCGTCGGGAACCGCACCAACCAGCGGAGGCGTCAAGAATTAAGCCTATCTAATTCATACTCCCCTTGTCCCCTTGTCGAAGAGGAGTGGTATCACTTTCTGTCTAGAGGTTGTATAAATTGAAGGGGAAGACGGACCCCGGTGCGATAGCCGAATATCGTTCATGCAGATAAGCATGCATGATTGCAACTCTGAGTTTGTCTTTGTGGATGGATTGAAGAGGCCTATTGGATAATAGTTCAGCGTCTTTCTCGAAGCTACACAGCGCTAACTCATCCTCATGCTTAATACCAGTTGTTACTGGCAAGGGAATCAACGCGACTTGCAGCACCAGTACCTATTACACCTAGCCCCCCCGCCGTCTCAGCACAATATCAACCCTGATAGCTAGCCTGATAGCTACCCTGATGCATATAAGATTTTACGTGACGGATTCTAATGAGCAGGGCTGATTATGTACGGCCTTCGATGAAACCCACAGTTGCTCTGCCGTATGAATATCCTCTTCTATGCCTAAATTTGATACTCATGGTCAGCTTTGATGCGAGGCCAAGGCTTCCTATATGCTACCTATGCTACCTAACCAAACATGACCTATCCGATGACTCCATTCTCAATTTTCTGTTTCACCGGTGAAAAGCCATCTATTGCGAAATACACCACCCACAGGAGACACTAGTCCATTCAAGGAGGTCTTGCTCCAGACGAAAGCGGAAGACAACAACTTATTGCTCGAATACATACATATGTATGTATGCACGCAGGAAGTGGAGAAGACATACGAGATCGGACTGCAACTCTGTGCACCTAGCCTTGTGTTGCATTTTATTTGACAGGGAGAGCCTGAGGTGATATGATTGTGCGGACGCGGCTTTTATCATCAGATTCTTGCTGCCGCCTTCGTCTATAAGATAAAGCACCGCCATAGGGAGC
Source organism: Daldinia decipiens (assembly GCF_022478715.1). Lineage (NCBI taxonomy): Eukaryota > Fungi > Ascomycota > Sordariomycetes > Xylariales > Hypoxylaceae > Daldinia > Daldinia decipiens. The sequence goes on from NW_026054547.1 coordinate 890,628, forward strand.
GCGCGGATAAGTTTCCGAATATCTCGAGCCTCGGGAACGGCTCATATGTCATTTAATAGGTGCGGGACTCCAGATGCTAGTGATGATACAGTGACGGTATCCAGACGTTGCGAAAAAGCCGGCAGTCTGCTCGGCGCGTTTTTTCGGAACAACAGAAGGTCTGGCGAAGACTCTTCTCCAGTGAGCTCAGAACCCGTCCTAGCCGAAAATATTCGTGTTGTCTGTTAAGACAACAAGGAGGAGGCGTGACAACACACTCCTTCATCCACACCGGTCGGTGCCATTGGCAAACAATTGGGCTACGCGGCTATGCTCCAACAAATTTCATGGCAGGGGATCCGTATATCTGACTTGGATGACTAATTCTATGATTTTTATTTATCATGACGGCGACCGTCGTAAGCTCGGAACGGCTCGAATTCGTGTGCCCACAGGACCCAGGATTGTGTTTTTGATGGAGATCTCGGAGCCCCTATGTTACCAACAACTAGCTTGCAGACATCCAAACATCTTACTAGCATGGACGCCATAGAGTAGCTGGAGCTTCTTGCATAGTAGCAAACTCAGTCTAGCGGGTAACGATACAGCCATGTGTATACATAGAGCTATACACGGTAGCGCTATAATACATAGCATCTACATAGAGGGTATAAGCGAAGATAGAGCGAGTATATCTCTAAGACGTTAGTTCTTTACTAGGTTGGTCCTGCAATAAGAAGTGGGATTTGTATATATAAAAGGAGTATAAAAAAAGCGAGGCTAGCTGCGGCTGGCAATGTTGTTAATCGCTGACTGACTGATTCAGTTTCACCCTACGGAGACACAATAATATAAGACAGCTGTTGTGCGCGTTGCAGATAAGAGGTTTCGAATCATAAAATGTATGTGTCAGGTCACTAGTTCTCGAGATCGCCAGTGATCGCCCGCAGAGACAAGCCGTTGTTTTTTCTTTTTCATCTTTTTTTTTATGTTACCCGTATCTGCTTCACCTAGTCATTGGTCATCGTGTGAGCTGCTGGTTCGGGGCTTGTGCTTATGCGCGTAGAAAAGGAATTGTAGATTTGTAATTTGGCCCTTTGCTGTGTACGTACGTTTGCTATATTTCCAGTTGCACTACATGATCATGGGCCACGGGCCATGGGGGTTCCGTATCTCGAGTCTGGCAACAGCGCCAAGAGACCCGCGGGAATGGATTGGCTGGCACTTATTTATTTAGTTATTCTACCTAGGGTGCGTTTGTAGAGCCAGCTTCTCTTCCCCCCCCTTCGGCTTCGGAGTCATCTGCGGGGGGCGCTTGGGCAAACCACAGCGTATCGAAGACCCCATCTCGTCGTACGCGGCATCCTGGGCGTCGGGGACGACATCTGGGCACTGCAGATCGTGGAACTTGACATATCTCGCACAGAAGTCAACTCGGAAATGGCTGTAGCACTGTGGTGTAGGTAGTGTAAGTCGTGCGGTTATCATCAACATCATCTATCATCGAGAGATCGCCAATCTATGACCTAATCCGGCTGATTCCAAAGTTCCGAGGCCAGTGTTAGTTAAGTTAGCTAGGTAGGCTGGTAGGTTAGTTAGTTGCAAAACGCGGAGAAGACAAGCAAAGACGTTGTTGACTCTAGCTAGGTATGCTAGGTATGTATGTACCGTATAATGTATTACATATGCGACGGGCATTTATTGTTGAGTCTATTCCGAATAACACCTAGATCATTGGCGAATGACGTAGAGGCTCAATGCTATAATGTAAAAGGGGTTTGTCGGGGGCCAGTTCCCCGTCTTTGGGAAGATGATGGCAAAACAGGGGTTCAGTACATAGTGTATGAATGGAAATACCCTTAGCAGCAGCCTCTTCAGCCCGTTCGAGGCCACGGATTTTCGCTAACGTGGAGGAGGTACGTCACACGGAGCGCGGTGGGGGTGGAGATTGGCCATCGTAGGTAATACAAACATGGAGTAGGTGTACATATTCTAGTGTATATTAGCCCATTCTATATACGTACTAGTAGTACAAGAACGGCTATGTTGTGATGTGATGGTACAATACCAAGTGCTACACGAAAGACGAAAGGTAGGGAAACACGAATGTGTAGAGGTACCTAATGTTTCTATTCGGTTATTATTACCATGTATATGTTATATATGATGGATGATGGATGTTTCCAATACAACCAACAAGAGGAAACGAACCCCACGAAATGGATAAGACATTGGAATGGAGCCTTGGTCGGGGAAAGGGGAAATCTAGATTACTCCTCTTATATAGATAGCGTGACGAGCGGTCGGTGATCATTCTCTAAGGCTACATAGTTTAAGCGATCAGCTACTTGCGCGAGGTAATAGGTGGTCTGTACACAAGTCGTGTGGGTACCTATGTTTTAGCCAAGAGATGTCGCCGAAAGCCACAATATACATATGAAAAACTCATGCCGAAAAGAAAAGCCTCCTACTTCATGAGGCTTGATTATCATGTATGCGTAACAGCCAGGTAGCATGGCGCATGCGACGAACGGATGATTACTAAATATCATACTCGCCTATCAAGGAGCTAAAATGGAATTACGAATGCAGTATTACGCATTCTCATATATCAAGACGTATCGTATTAGCTTTTCAAGAAAAAGCTATAGCCTTTAAAGCTTATGTACGAATTTCACTGTGATATAATATTCTTATCGTATAAAGAAAGTCAAGATCTCGATAGAACAGACACTTACACATAAGACGGTTATCATGATACTTTGGTGTTTACGCCAACCCCCCTTTATCTTTTTTTTTGCGGTCGTCTCTCGAATTAATCCCTGCAACGTGGAAGAAATAGGCTTTTCTAGCCCGTCTGCCCGTCCGGGGAAGAGAAACCTTACACACCTATCAAAGAAACTAAAAGGCTGTCGATCTTCTCTCACCCCTGCAGCTTGGAAATCTAGCCTTTGGACTTGGGTAATAGTCTTCGCCTACTGATGTAAGATGTAAGATATAAAACAGGATGCTTCGATAAGCTGCGCGTACGTACAGTTGGTTGTACACACATACTGTAATACATACTGTAATACATACTGTAGTACATACAGTACTTTGTAGGTACCTAAGGTTTGTACATGGATAAATCGTAAACGTCGTGGAGAATTATGTGATAAAATAGGTATGGAATAGGTACCTAGGTACCTAGGTAGTGTAGGTATGGAATACTTGGCGGCGGCGATGGATCTTGCGTACCTGTGCGTCCGTTCGCGTCGGGTTGGTTAGCGAGCTAAGAATTCCCGAAAGAAACTTCTTTTCTCTTTCTCATTAACTGGCTCCTTAATCACCCGAAAAGAGGGAAAGAAGCTGAAAAAAGAAGTCGGTGTTACTTGGTAGAAGGTAGGTGGAAACGAATCAATTTACATGGTTTCTGGCCTAGCCCTGCGTTCCACCCTTTTTTTCTTTTTTTTTTTTCTTTCCTCCTGGCGAAGTGTAAAGTGAGACACTCTAGAATTTTTTTCCCCTTCTCGACCCCCATGCAAGTTCCAAAACCCACACTTTCGCCGGTTTTGATTTGGTATTTATTTTTCGAACTTCGGTCGGTGGTTTTTTTTTTTTTTTTTTTTTTGCTCTCTTCCTACGGCGCGGCGGCAGTTCTTCGATGGGCCTAACGATGCATTTTTATGAAACCAGGACAGGCGGAAAAGTCTGACCGCTCATGGGAGGCAAAATAGTCCTGGAACTAAAAAAACCCACTTCCTTACATGTCGCACTGCAATGCAAAAGAGGTATCAACTCGCGGCGCTGCTCGTACATAATATCCTTAAGGTAACATGTACTACCTATGTAGGTAGTAGACTCGCATGCGTCCAGTGGTACTGTATGTATGTATGCAGCTAATATGTGGGCAAATGGGGCAAATATGTAGAGACATGTAGATATGTTGTAGTACATGTAGGTATATGTAGGTATATGTAGGTATGCATCCATATGTGTATAGACCTAAGCTACCTACATATCTTTCGATATACCTACCTGCATACATAATGTAAGGTCTAGGTGTATATATGTGCATGCGAGCAGCCGCGTTATCTAGTATACTCCGTCCGCCAACTCGAACATATGTGAATCCGGTCCAGTTCTGGGCTGCTCTGGGGTACTTCCGTTAGTCACGGCCGTTAATGCAGCGCTTTCGATCAAGGTTGCGTCCGTAGAAAGTTATCTTGTTCGCATTCCCAGCATCTCCACTTCTTCTATTCTAGTTCCGGCGCATAGAATACAGGTACCTATTAGCATGTAGGTACTTGGGCATTAGTGGGCATTAGTGGGCATTAGTGGACCTAAAAGTCGATGTTATCAGCTCTCGTAGTTCATACGCAAGTGTGCTGCACGCCAAAAAAAAAAAAAAAAAAAAAAAAACGCCCCAGAAAAACCCCCCGGCTCGCCCTGCATCTACACTACGCTATGCCCTCATGCCCTCGCAACATGGCTAGACAGCCCAGGTTTACGGGCTAGGTATGTACGTTCCGGCAAAGCTCAAACGCACTTGGCAGGGCTAGACGCAATAGAGAGTTACAATTTCGTAAAATAGTGATAAATTACCTGCTCACGTATGTATATGTAAGACGGTACCTTAAGCACCTTTATGGTTGCTTAAAGATATGTGTGCTTGTAGGTCCTTGTAAGCTGCTTGAAAGTATAATACATTGGGTAACTACCATGTACCTAACATATTTACTTAATGTATGTATGTAATGCAATGCTCATATCCTTATTATGGAAAGTAGGCGTGTAACTAGACGCAAATAAGAGGTACTAACCACGGGTCCAACCTATCGTAAGTACCTAAGATTAGGTAAGTAGGTAGCTTCGACATCGCACTTTACATTTTACATTACCTAGGTATTACATAGTCCGTTGTGGCGTACCTACAGCAGGAAGTAGCAGTAGCAATAGCAGGTGCAGTAGGTGCAGCAGGTGTCTTATTACTCATTATTTTACAGTAAAACAATACCATTCCGACTCTTTCCACCAATCTTATCTTATTATTACCTAGGTACATATTCACCATGTCTACAGCATAGAAAGAATAGAAAGACTTTCCCTCTCCTTCTCCCTCTCCCTCTCATTCTCCCCTCCATACACTCCATGCCGTCCCATACTACGTAGTTATCTTAATGTCTCCGTCTACCCTCGTCGAGTCATCCATGCCGCTCGCCATCAGCCTCGTTCCGTGACTGGCTGGCCCTGTCAAGTATCAACCCCTCAATCCTCCTTCACATCCTTGCAGGCTTCCGATCTCCCGGAATTTCCACCCTTCTTGTACTTGTACTAGCCTAGGGCAACTGGCAACTTACTGTACCAAACATTTTGCCGCGGATTGTTTTCGATCCAATACGCTCCAAACCGTGGACTAAGGCAAGCCTCTCAAGCCTCTTAAGCCTCTTATCTATGCAAAATCATCCCTCCCTCTACGCGCACCACATCCGAATTTATGAATCCGATCGTCTTTGTGCGAGTGTGTTCTGTTTATCGACGCCGCCGATTACATCCGCCTCACCTTTAGCCGATTACTTTCGAATTATCTCATGCAAAAATTGAAATCAAATATCGGCTTCACTCCGGCTGCGCACCACTCACTCCAGATTTGTCACGTCATCCGGAATACCCTAGCCAGACGAGAACGATTGGGAACGATTCAGGACTTTTCGTCTTGTGAGCGAATACTGTCGTGAATAGTTTCTAGTCGTCCTATCGCAGACGATAATATCGTTCTCATGAAGGCAGCCACCGAAACCGTATTAGAGTTATAAACGTCGGAGGATTTGGGTTTCTTTTTCTTCGTGGAAGGGGACGAACATTATTTCGACATGGCTGTGGTTCTTCCTTCAGAAGACAACGACCTCTTTTCCTCGTCCTCCTTGCGGAGATCTCATTCTCAATCTAGATTTATGTCGAGTCCGTCGCAGAGCTTTCATACCTCGGCTTCGACGTCAAAAATAAGCGACGCGTTTCACGAATCCTACCACGAGGTCTACCACCACCATCCTCACATAGTACCCAATTCTAGCCCGTCTTCTGCTCCATCTTCTCCTCGCACTCTCCAACCCGAATCTTCCGAACTATCGTACTCTTCCACGCCAGCCACTAACCTATCTCTCGACGGACAATGCGAAGAAGATATTCGTATCCAACCCGATGACCACCTCTTTGTGTCCGGGCTTGGCCACAATCCGTATTTTGATCCGCTTGAGGACTTGGAACCGCCCCCGAGTCCTCGAACGGGCGATTCATATACCGTATCTCCAACTGACCCTGATACGTCAGCGGCTACCTCACGCCCAGAATCGCCGGATGCCTTAGAGCGTGCTGAAGACGATACAGCCGTTGAGCATCACCCTACTCAGCATGTCGATTATCTATCGCACGACTGGAGGGAAGAAGACATTTGGTCGTCCTGGAGGTATATTGTCGCCAAGAAATCCGAGTACAGCAATGGGCCACGACTCGAGAACGCGTCCTGGAGGACTTGGATGAAAGCTAAATATAAGTTAAAAACAGTAACGCCGGAGACCCTAAATTGGTACGTCTCTCGTTATACATTCCGTTCAAATATCTGACCCATTTTCTAGGCTCAAAGACTGTGACGTGACTTGGCTCTATGGGCCTCTGCAGACTCGCCGTGGGGAATTATTTCCCAACGATGCAGAACATGAAAGTTCTAGACTGTCGAGATGTGACTCGTTTGTTAACAAAAAACCTATTCTTAAGAAGAGGAGCATGTCGGAGGTCATGCTCCAAAGGTCGCTCTCTTCTTCGTCGCTTTTAAAACAAGCTACGGCTGCAGTTCAGGCTCAACAAAAAGATAGTGCCGTCCGTGTTGGCCGACCCATACTACTCCGCGCCACCACAGATTATGTTACCTTCCCCTTCTCGTCCAGAAGGAGGAGCCGCGAGAATACGAGTATGCAACCATCCGCAGCTTCGTCTGGCATTATCTCACCTTCCTCGGAACGGAAGCATATTCACTTTGACGAGCAGGTCCAGCAGTGCATCGCAGTTGATGTAAAGGGAGAGGACGAGGATGAGGAAGAAGTGGTCCACCGCCGTTGGGCATATGACGACGACAGCGATTCCGATGATGGCGCAATCATGATGAAGAGAACCAAGACGTCCAAGAAACCCATCCTTCCACGAAAGAGGTCTCCGGTGAATACACCTGCCGAGAGTAAGACCATCGCGATGTTACCTTCGACGACTTTGAAGTATAGGGAAGATTCCCCCAATCCTGAAACTGCAATGAAGCATAGTACAGGCAATTTGAGGAGTCCGATCATATCACCGTCTCCTTCCCAAGAGACGTTAAGACCTTCCAAGGCATCAAGCCCATTTCTTGTAGGTGACGATGGCGAAGATTTAGACGAGGAGACCAGCTCAACCCCAGTATCTAGCCCAGTGGACGCAACGTCACCCTTTAAACAAAGCCCCCTACGTTCCTCGTCCACGAATAACCACCTCAATGAACCAACAGGCATGCGTCGGACAGAGAGTGGCATGTTCATGCCATTTGAGGAGGGCGATGTCCAACCTAACGATGGAATAATTGGTCGGGTAATAGATACGGTCAACACCGCTCGGGATATTGCACATGTCATCTGGAATGTCGGTTGGAGGAGGTGATAGGGTCACATCGTTTCATCGTCGAAGCACAGGATCTAATAGACGGGGAGTAGCCATGAATCGATGGGAATATCCTTATCGTCGGCAGGTAAGGGCGCTACTTGGTGTGGTTCTTTTCCAATATGTCCTGAAACCGCATTTCGTGGTTGGTTTGATAGGACATCAGCTTGCCAACGCACCATCAGGGGGTTTACCACCTATAAACTGCATAGTATCTGGCATCTGGCAGATTGACTAATGCGCTAATATTTTTCAAAAGCAAAATCACTTTCATATCAGAGAACTCGGGTCTTTGGAACTGGAGTGGGGAAGACAATTACACGGAACGGAATCACGGAAATACCACGGGAGGGTTTTCCTCCACCGGCGATTTAATGAGGCGTCCTATGTATTTACCATGGGAATTATATCATGGGCGGATTGAGGTGGAAGGGTCAAATTATAGAAGGAAAAAAAGCAATATTATCGAAGTGCGTTTCAAGGACACCCCTTTGAAGAACGGACAGCTACGAGGATCGTTCATTGACCACCGGTTGTCGTAATGCTGGGAGATCAGAGAGCTAATTTGACTTACCACACACACACACACACACACTTCTGTAAAATGCCTGTCGGTGGTTTTGTCGATTTTCCCGGCTGCTTCTCTCAGCAAGGACACATAATGGGTGAATTGATCGGCGTCTCGTGGATTTGACCTTGGGGATGTACTTTTGGTTGTTACAGGGCCGGTAGGACGGCTTACAGGTAGATTCGCCCAGAGCAATAAGAGGTAGTTGGGCAATAGGCAAGCAAGCCTGTCGGGTTTTATGATCACGATAAAATACAAAAGTCCTTCGAGATTTGGTCATAATTCTGAGTGTGGGTTTTTTCTACTTCGAGTGATGTGATGATTGTGATTGGCTTCGTTATAAAACCCGGTATGCAAGCAGGAAGGAACTATCAATCAACACAAAGTCTTTGCATAGTAGGCCTATAGTAAGCACATCTTGCCCTTGTCCTAGGTCCAGTCCGAGCTCGTGACCTCGAGGTTCTCTCGTCTGTCCTGTCGAGATGGTTTGAGTCTGAAAATATGTAATAAATTTTAGAAGTATACATTGTCTCCAAATAGCTCTCTTGCACAATATTGTCCTGGGAGATTATACTTTAGTATTCAATAGAAACATAGGTGTATATAGGTAACTGGACACGAATGGTCAATATAACTAGAGTAAGTATTAGCAATTAGCAAAGATATCACAGGGAAATTAGGCAAATGGCATTCAAGATAATGGAGTCGCCTTTTATATACGTATACATTGTATTTTACACAGCACGCGTGGCAATATCTCATTGCAAGGCGTATCCTCCCCCCCCCCCTCTTCCCTACCTTTTTCCTTCTCACCAAGCCAAGCCCCTAAGCCTCGACGACCTCAGCCTTATACCCCTCCGGCACAATAATCTCCTCACCCGCCCTCTTTAGGATCTTAACCGCCTCGACGTAGACCTTATTTATATGCACGTTGATATTATGCAATTTGACTTCGTAGACGTCTCCGACGCATACATCGGCCATCCGGATGACGCCGTTTAGAGTGTCGGTACGCAAGATGGCAGTCCGCTCGAACCAATCCAGACGTCCTTGGGCTGCACGACGGCCGTTCACGTGCAAGACTGTAAACCGGAAGGTCTCGGGGATCTTGGCTTCGCCGAAGCGCCACGCGCGCACCAAGGCCTGCAGGATCCACTGGTCGGCGCCGTCGCCGCGGATCAGGGCGCGCGCTTGCTTTTCGCGCACCCGGATCATGGGGAGCATGCGATCTAGTTGCTTGCGGCTGAAGGGCAGGAATGAGTCGTTGCTCTTGTTGCCCCTTAGCGAAGTGCCGGAGGTGTGCTCCTTCAAAAGGGCGGCTTCGATCTGCCAGTGGACAATCAAGTCTGAGAACCGACGGAGCGGGGATGTCGCCTTGGCGTACATATCGGCGCCGAGTGTGAAGTACGGGCCGGCGGTCGTGGTGAGCTCGTCATTACCGGTGAGAGACCAGAGATGGCGCCACTGGTTATCGTCGGGCCGGATACCTGCTCTGAGCAGAGGGTAGAAGACGTCGCGGGTGTACTGCTGGACTCTGTCGATGTTCTGCGCGGCGTGGGGCTGCGTGCGGAACGGGATTGGAATGCCACGCTCGTAGCACCATTTAGCGGCGATCTCACCAGCCAGTCGCATAGCATTTTCGACCAGGTCAGTCGCGGGGCGTTTGGAGTACCCGATACGGATTGAAGGGTCCCCTGTCAAGGCTGTGAAGTTGTCGATCTCATGCTGTGGAAGGTGGTCAAAGTAGGCCATTGCTTCGGGGCGAGGGTGAAAGAAAGGGGTAGCCCCTTTCTCAAGTCTGTGGCCATGGATAGCCTTGCCCAATTCCGAAAGGAGCGCCAAGTCACTCTTTTGGCCCTCAGTTAAATGCTGAGGCCGAGTCATCTTTCTTGGGGGGGGCTTGGGCTTCGGAATAGGACCAAGAATTACCTCGTATTCTTGTCCGGTAGCGGGATGCCCTCGGCAATCTTCAATTGCTGAAGCAACATCCCCGTCGGTCATGTACACGACATCCTCTAGAATTCCGGGTGTAATCTTGCGATCTAAAACGTGACCGTCCTTGTCTACCAACGCACTAAACGTCAAGCAGGGTCTGCCTGGGGCTAACGAAAATATGTCTGGGCCAATATTTTGGGGTAGCATACGCTCGAAGTGACCAGGCAAGTATATCGTTTCTGGGATTAGCTCGGCGTACTTAGCGACAGGTGTTTCGGCCTGTATTGAAGAAGCCGGATCTGCAACATGTATATGAATCCAAAATTGGTTAGGATTGGAAGTCTTCTCGATTGAAACGGCATCGTCGATATCCATGGTAGCCTCGGAGTCGATGCAATAAGCAGTGAGTTTACAGGGTTTCCTCATAGGGGCTAATATGTCTCCTTTTATGTGGCGATCGAGATTGCCGTAGTAGGGTCGAATATAGCCCCCTCCCCGTTTAATCTCAACACCCGGGAAACGTATGTTATATCGAGCAGGAATTTCCCAGGATGGTATCCAGCCAACTTCTTGTAGGAAAGTCCAGCCCGTTGATACCGAATAACCTTCGGCGGCTTGATACCTGTCGAGGGCTCGTAAGATAGTAGATCCAAAGCATTGAAGCCGTGAGTAATTTGGAAATTTCTGGTAGCTAGACCATAGCTCCATAAATTGCAATATCTCTAGATCGGTCGGGGACCACCGATGGGTAGCTGGTGCCGACGCTTTTGCCGACGGTTCTTTTACCTTTGACGGCCCAATAATACCGCTTTCTGTCCATAGTCGAGTTTCTCGGCTCTGGTCGATTAATTTGCGAGCTTTTTTGATGAAATTGCGCACTGGAGATAGACTGTCCCATTTACCTTCTCGTAAACCCACATCTATTTCTACGAAATCTCGGACTAGCCCCTCTACCTTCTGGATGATTTGTACCTCGGACAGCGGACTGATTTCGAAAAGATACGATCTTTTGTGACCGGTCTGCCGGAGAGGCCTGAAGAAAACTTCATCTTGCAGGAGAGATCTATGAACAGCGTAGAGGGCTACAGGCTCGAACTTTCCGTCCTTTTTATAAGATTCAGGAAGCAGTAACTCGGTGATTTCGTGCAGGGTCAGATATCGATGCTTCAGTGGATCTCCGATGAAGGAGCTAGACGCGTCGAGTGTACCGGCGTTTTCTTGATACACGGCTTCCGCATCATGGGAAAATTTTAACATCTTACGCAGCAGCTTAGCTCCTGCAGCCCTAGAAGGACCGTGGCCAAGATCCTGAAGAGCATTTAGAGCTTCTAACGGTATGGCGCCAGTCGGTAGTTCCTTGAGGACAAGTTCGAGCTCAGCCGGCGAGACGAATCTTTGAACAACGAAAAGCGACTTGACGCCTAGGCCGACGAACCATTTACCGCTGCTTGTGTAATAGTGATCATAGCCGTTGTAACGACCCAAGCAAATTGCCAACATAGGTCGCCTCGACCCTTCAGAGCTATAGAATCCCAGTTAGTCTTGATACGAAGAATAAATAAAAATGGTATCGTACCCCAACTCAACCATATCTCCAGCTCTTAGAATAGCATCATCGGAGCGCAGGTCGCCAAGCTCATCCCCATCGAATAGCGGCGCGGCCACATCAAAGGTACCCATGGACACATTCTGCGGGCGAGTGAAGCTGTTGGACAGCTCGCCTGCATCTGCATAATCAGACAAGATGGTTTTTACTTCATCTTGGTTTTCTTCCTCCCATTTCCTTAAGCGTTCTCGGATGGGTATTGGGTGTTTCCCATTTTCGTCTTGTTCTTCCAAGGCGCGCAACTGCGCAAGGGGATCATTACCACTTAGATTAGAATGATGTGCGGTAGCTAGAGTCTACAGAAACATATGAGGATTAGGACGGTTAAGAGGGACATGAAGGTCTGCTATCACATACTCGTCTCCATAGAGGTTGGTTAATTCTTGGCAGAAACTTCGCATCTGACTTTGAAATTATGGGTGATGTGACCCTTTGGAAGGTACATCTCCAGCATACGTAAGATCTACTCGACGTCCGTAGCATTGTATCTACGTGCCGTGAATAAAAGAAAGACTTTTGTTAAGTTAAGATAAAGATAATTTCTCGTTGTCCTGTTTTGTTCTCATCGTGGCAAAATTTTGTTGTTGAAAGGTTTAATAGTGAATGAATGGGTGGGTCGCATCACACGTCCCTAGGTACCAGCTGTACTTACATAAAGAGCAGGTGGCAACGGTCCGTCACTACTCCGAGATTACTCAGGTAACCTGACTATTGTCCTTATCAAACTTCAAAATGTATAAAGAGTTTAAACACGAATATAAGCAACATTAGCAACATTAGCTAACATAATAACAATAGAACGTCCTAACATGAGGTACCTAATGAGTCAAGGACCTCATTAATTACGCTCTCATAAGTAATGCTCATGACTTGAACTATGTTAGTTCTGTTTGCGAATAACTATATTGTAAGAATCTTGTAAGAATCTTACGGGATATTATCTCACGTCTTTCAAATATATCAAGTGCATCTCCGCGGCAAATAATATATGAAAGGAGTCTTTCAGGTCCGCCTGTTCTCTAAGTGTAAACCATGTCATTTTCTCAAAGGCAATCGGGGGCCTTTGTGTGCCGCGAGTAGGTTTCTTCTACTTGATCTCTCGTCTTCGCACCTATTATCTCTTCCCAACTCGAGACTTGATTCATTTCACCATTGCCCCCTTTAGAATACTTTCCATCGGATATAGGAACATGGCTGCCAAACGCTTTGCAATTTTGATGTTGGCCAGCAGTGCCTTAGCACAGATGTCCGACATGGAAAACATGTCGCATGCGTCGAACATGTTGAGCACTGCTTCTCCCATGGGTGAGATGACATCGATCTCACAGTCGGTTGGTTCCTCCACCGCCATATCCGGCTCGCAGATGACGACTGCGGCTAGCAGTTGGGCAACTTCTACACCAGCGGAACCATCCACGTCTAGTCCTGCCACGGCCAATGAGACACAGACGGCGGCTGGGATGCCGATGGGTACCGGCGGGGTGACGCCAAACGCTACTGGCGGTGGGCAAATCCCTGTGTCAGGCGCCGGAGCTGTGAACAGCATTTCGGTAAGTCCGTCTTCTTATGTTCTTGGCTTGTAGTTAACATTTGACCTAGGTTGGCCTGTTCGCCGTCTCCATAGCACTTGCCGCCTCAGTATTGCTGTAAAGCATTCTCTGCCGAGTGCTAGCTGCCGGACTCTCACATATTGCGATAGAGTTCAATCATAACGGAAAGAGTGTCAGATATAATCTAGAGTATGTTCTGTAAAACCACTTGGATCAACTCTCGGAATCAGTTGTAAGATCCATCATCGCTCGACAACATTCCTGGCCCAGGGAATCGTTACGATATTTCTTTGGTGTGGACATGGGTTCGGGTTGAGTCGTAGATCTATCTGTACTATTGGTCCGTCAATAGAAAAAGGCAACATATGACAATCTTCTCAAGATAGTGTACCAAACATAACGTGTTGAGGCTCTAAATATAAATACATAATAGGACCGACATTTGATATGCCTGAAATAACGTGCTATTTAAAAGCTTGAATAATGGGGATGTGGAGGATTAACGTGATCCCAATCTTGGATGGAAAGTCAGCGAAGATTATTACCTATTCTATGTAAGATCCAAGTCGGGAAAATTAGACTTAGCTGCTTTGGATAGCTGACGCCGACAACACAGCCAACGACCCAATGTCTAGATTATCAGGTCGAATAACCAATAACGGCACCCAACCACGTGTACAACGCCAGCGGTCAATTCATTTTTCCCATGATTACTATGTAAAGTCCCCAGTGCGTACAGTACTACGTAGTATGCGCCCTAGGCCCAAATTTGATGTCGACCCTGACAATAGGCTATCTAGACTCCAGGTTTCAGGCTACAAGAGCCTGTTAATCTGGCATTAATCTTGTTCGGCCCACAGTCTAGCCAACACTCGCTCTATTAAGGGGGCATTCAAGGCTTAAAGCTTAAGCGTCACGAAAGATTTGGTAAAGCCTTGTAGAATAGGAGAAGGGAGCTAGAGTCTTTAAGTGCCTAGAAAGCTTATGTTAGCCTGTGGATAATTACCACGTCCATGTCATCCTACATTAGTCACATACATACTATGTAGATATGCTATCAGTCAGAATCCTGGGGAAGCTAGCTTGTTTTTTAGTATCTAGAGGGTCTGGCCGTTCGGCGTAGGGGAAGGGTGGGTGCCGAACAGGAAGGACGATCTGATCAACGATCAACAAGAGTAAACTTGCTAACCTAGGCATCTAAGATCATGACGGCTGTTAAGTAATACATATGCAAGCCATCCGCTACTCAGCTCAACCTAGCTCTCTACTACGCAGCAGGAAGCAGGAAGGAGGATAAACTAGTACCAACTGTTAATAATCCTTCGGATCGTAATGACGTGGGTTATCGAAATGGAATTAAAAGTACCTAGCTAAAGTAGGGGAGAATATGTATGAGCCAATCAAGCGGTGATGAACTCCCGAACGAAAGAGAAAAAAAAAAAAAAAAAAAGGAGTGCCATCTCATATTTGGCCAATTCTCCATGTCTGTCTTAGTTGCTAATGCGCTTGAAGCCCCAATGAGCCCTAATAATAAATATAATAAATATAATAAATGCATACGAGGGTACTTTTCCGATATACATAGCATGTAAGCCGAGATAAGCCTAGTCCTGCAGGTACGCTGCAGCTCTAGACCAGCATTAGGACAGAATAGGTTTAGTCAGGGCCGATGCGTAATTTCGCTTGATGGTCGGGTAATTTCCCAAGGCGACAAAGGAAAGACCGCAAGTCCCCACTGGAAAGAAAGGGTTGCCTTCCAAGGAAGAGTCGATTTTACAGGCCAGGGCCGTATTTGATTGGCCAGAAGCAAAAGGCTCTATGGATATTCTCCTAATTGGGGTAAGCTCATAACCCATTCCACAACCTATTCTAACCCCCTTTCTTCACCTTTTTTTCGACGAATCTTCCTCGAACCCAGTCCAGTGGTCAGTTTTGCACAGCTCATCTTGGGTCCAAGATGGATGTTACTTTTTTATTCAAAATTTCGGACTTTGACCACTATGGACCTACTTTTATGCACTGAGGGTCAAGACACTCTGGCTGGCTATTCGTCCGTGGAGGATTCCGCGAGCTGCCAGGTAGGTAGTTTGTCTGTGCAAATCGAGTAGAAACTAGGCCACGCTTGAGCAGGCGACCCTGGTAGGGATCCATCCATCACAGGAACCATTGCAAGATGCAGAGGGAGAGCAAGGGGACCCAGGATTAGCGGGGACCAACGCTGCCACCCCATTTGCCCCATTGCCAAAAACAACCATCAGGTAAAATTGGCGCTGGCTGGCTGGGCCGCGCTGGGACGCAATGGTGCCCTAATAAAAGTACAAGAGATCTGCCGTTCCCATGATACCCTCCTTTCCTCTTTTCCTTTCCTCACGAAACGACCCTGTTGATGTCGATGCAGTGACGTGAAAGCATCTCTCCAGCTTTCGTCCTTGTTTTCTGCGTATCCAACCCACCGCTTCACTCTTTTAGCGGGCACTCGTTTTCACGATATCACGAAAATAAACAAACAGCTCTACAGTTAAATTCGCGCAACCGTCTACGGTCAATTGGAGTTTAGTTCGAAGGAATTTCAACAAGTAATAATGAAGGCAACTTTCGCGGTCGCCGCTGCTGCGGCCCTGACCGGTGTCAACGCCGTCAGCGTTCACCGCGGACACGCTCGCGCCCACGATGCGTTCCACGCCCTCGAGAAGAAGGCTGACAATGCCACCTGCGGATGTACTACCATCTACAGCACCTACTATGGTGAAGCTACTCGTATGTTATGGATCCTTTCGCGACTATCAGAATAGGTTTCTAATCATAGATGCTAGTCTCGTTCCCTCCGGTCCCCCCAGCGACTACTGCTACACCTGTGGCTACACCCTCGTCCATCTCCGCCCCGCCGCCGCCGCCGCCGCCAGCTACGACTACCTCGACTGCCGTGCTCGTCCCGACGCCAATTCCCCAGACTTGCTCGACCACGGGTGTCTACACTTTCCCCGCTACCACCGTCACTCTGACCGAGCCGACTACGGTTTGCGTTCCTTCCACGACCTCTGTCCCCGTTGGTACTCACACCTTAGGTGGTGTTACCACCGTCGTCACGACCGCAACTACCGTTACCTGCCCGTACGCCACGGTCACCACCAGCGAAGGTGTTACTACCAGTGTCATTAAGACCACGACCTACGTCTGCCCGTCTGCTGGTACCTACACCATTGCTCCCATTACGACCACGGTCGACAAGCCCGCCACTGTGACCGTTCCTTCCGTCACCAACTACCCCCCTGGAACGTACACTCAGCCTGAGGTTATCACCACTGTCACTGAGACCAACACCGTTGTCTACTGCCCGTTCGACATTCCTACTCCTAGCGCCTCAACCACTCTTGTCCAGGTTCCGACCACGGCTCCTGTTGTCGTCCCTAGCATCACCAGCGTTCCAAGCGTCCCCAGTGTCCCCACCATTCCTGCTATTCCTGAGGTCTCTATTTCCGTTTCCGTTCCTGTTCCCGTGGTTCCTCAGCCCAGCTCGTACATACCTTCTTCTCCGTCTTCTTCTACTCCCTCTAAGCCTAAGCCCAGCGGTACCCTCGGTGGACCGCCTGGTCAGCCATGGGGTATCTCGTACACTCCCTACGAGACTAGCGAGCAGGGTGGATGCAAGAGTGCCAGCCAGGTTGAGCAGGACATTGCTGCTATTGCCGCTGCCGGTATTAAGTCTGTCCGTGTCTACTCCACTGACTGCGATACCCTCCCCAACGTTGGTGGCTCTTGCGCTAAGCACGGCCTGAAGATGATCCTCGGTATCTTCATCGACTCTCCTGGCTGTTCTGCCCACAACCCCAGTGTTTCTGAGCAGATTAGCGCCATCAAGAGCTGGGCCAAGTGGGATCTTGTTGACCTTATCTCGGTTGGTAACGAGGCTGTCTTCCACGGCTACTGCCAGCCTTCCGAGCTCTCTGCCCTTATCACCAAGTGCAAGGGCGAGTTCAGCGGCTACACCGGCAAGTACACTACTGCTGAGACTGTCAACATCTGGCAACAGAGTGACTTCTCTTCTGCTATCTGCGGCGTCGTTGATGTTGCTGGTGCCAATGCTCACGCTTTCTTCAACACTCAGACCGTTGCCTCTCAGGCTGGTCAGTTTGTCAAGGGCCAGCTCGATATCGTCAACAACATCTGCCAGGGCATCTCCGGTATCATTCTTGAGACCGGTTGGCCCTCAGCTGGTGAGGCTATGGGTCTTGCCGTTCCGGGCGTGTCCCAGCAAGCCGAGGCCATCAAGAGCATCGTCAAGGAGTGCGGTGACCAGGCTGTCATGTTCAGTTACTCAAATGACGCATGGAAGGATCCCAACACTGCTTGCAAGTGCGAGCCTCACTTCGGTATCGCCGCTGCTCTTGGCATTAACGTCAGCATATAAGATACCTTCTAAGCGCGCACTAATGGCGTTATATTGTATATTGTTACGTCTTTATCCAAACGGGTTGCAACATACACGCTTTTGGCTACGGAGAAGTATATGACTAGGCTACCGTCAGGGCGGTTCAGTTGTTGTATATCCGGAGGATGCGTATCCGTAGTTCCCTTTGTAATAAGAGCGATGTCTAGGGTTGGACTGGCGGCGCAAGGAAAGCAATACATGTATTTCTTGAGTAGCTCAATCTTAGGTGTCAATACTTGACCCCGTCCCGAATATAGGGTCTGATTCATAATGTTGTAATCTACTAGTATCTATTATTGGATAATACTGTTTGTCTTTACGATTTATATTTTCTGTGATATGCTCTTTCAGAACCTCTTCTGAAATATATTTATTGACTTGTTTTATATTTTGCTTTGTCGATGTTGAGTCATCGTCAGGTTTTTAATGTTCCTTTTTAAATGGAACTTTTTAGGGAAGTCGGAGGGGGTTACAACCAGGTTGGTAAGTATACAAATCACCTCTCTGTCTTTTGCGTCAATCCCCTATTTCCACACCAAAACTCGCCCTTTTATGGCCGTATGAAATGTGTAAGGAAAATGAAGAATATTTTTATTTTATTTTATTTTTATAAGTCTGTTGCGAAAGTATATATTGTTTGTAGTTTTATAATTCTCGTTTTCTCTTGCTTTTTCGTAGCTGTGTAAAGACAGTTAGCTTTGGTGGGAAAGCGCGGGACTGGTGTATAAGAATTGTAGATGAGTGTATGTTTCGTAGTTACTTACAACTAGTAATAGCTACCTAGTTGGTTGGTTGATCTTTACCTTACTAACCCAGGTATTTCGGTAACAGTATTCCTTTTGTGACGGGCTACCATTACGGTGTCACATTTGTGTTGCGGATCCTGTTCCGCGTTGTCGATCCGCTCGTATCCTCATCCTACTACAGGGTCCGGGGGCGGGGGGGGATATGGGTTTTAGGGGCCCTATGTGTTCCTGTCTCATGGCCGAGGTTGAGACCCGCCAGGTGCGAGTAATACTATAACACTATGTTGGATATCTATTAGTTAGTTATCGAGTCCTGTTTTGTCGTTTTGTCGTGAGAATGTGAAGACAAGCCAATATCGCCATACATGTACAAAACAACTATGTTGTGGGAGAAGCAACCTGGTTTGGGCGACAAGCTTAAAACGTGGAGTTGCGGCTTTAGCAAAGGGGGTTTAGTGGTGGTTTTTATTTATTTAGTTATTTGACGCTGTTCATGGTCCTTTTTACATGGCGTCTGTTGTCGCTTGTGCGAAATGATGGGAAGCTTAGATGACTAATGATATAAAATTTGGATACTAACAACTTCTAGAGTCTTTACTCAGTTATATAGTCGAGGGGATTATCGAAGAGGGTATTTGTCTTTCGTGGAAGGAATGCTAAATATTTTTGGATAATTAGTTACTTTGCCACCACTCTCTCCATGGCCTACGTATACACAGTAGTTATAGAGGTGCAGTTCTGTCTTTCTATATATGAGAGCTTACATAGTAGTGATGAGATGTACCTTAACGCCGTTTGGGACACCCGGGAGAGACCGAACACGTGGTGATGAAAGCGTCTTCATTCCCTAACTGTGTTGCTTTCCCTTTAATTAAGCATAGCTTCTGACGTGTCTCTGGAAATAGGGGTCAGTACTAGATATAGAAGTCTTGCTGTCTTTCATATGAACAAGACGCATATGACTAGAGTATGATGCTGTTAATGTGCAATACGGCGATACGTTTCGCGATAACAGACAACTCGAGTAGCAACCTGACCAGCAGTCTTATACTTTTGACACGCATAGTTCACCAAAATCTTGACCAGACACTACACACCACACATATCGAGAAGCCGGAATAAGTGTCATAATTACAGCCCACTCTCCAAATAGGTCCCTACCCGTTTGTTCTATCCAGCCATACCCTTCTGCCTGTGTACAAACCAACTATATGTACACCTGATATCGACGCGCAATGCTTGCTTCGCATCGTTGATTCATTCAAACTGCCAAGAACATGGAAAAAAAACCATCCGATAACACACTTTCCGACCAACGCCTCCACGAATGCTAGAGCCCATATATAGAAGTGGCCCGTTACAAAATCCTGGCCTATGCATTCGTTAAATGATCTTATCCCTCATTCCATATATCTACTGTGTTCAAGCCGCGGGATCTGATTCGGGGATCTCGAGCGTGTCTTCCGGGCTGGCTTCAACTGGTAACTCAACGTCCTTAACCGGGTGAAGTAGCATGGGTGGTAGGCACATTCTACCCTCTCCACCCCGCATTTCATTGACATTCGTGCCATTCTTGCTCTCGTCTGCGGTCAACTCGAACTCCTCGCCTCCATCGTTGTTGACCTTCAATCCGAGCCATCTTCGGTACAAGTTGGGTGCGAAACCTGAGTTGTAGAACCAGGTAAGACCTATAAGGTTATGCTCACGCTGGCCGAACACGGAAGTACGGGCGCCTCCTGTAGCTCCATTTTTGCCGTTGTTGAGGGTCCTCTCAAAGATCTCCGTAGGCCACTCGCGGTCCACGTAAAGAGGGTGTGGTACAAATACGGCCTTGTAACCATGTTGCAGAGCAACAGTACCCGGCCACATCTCTGGGAAAGCGTGATGTTTCAAGAAGGCAGTCTCTCGGTGCATTTTCATGAGTAGACGGCGAGACATACGCGATGCTGTGATGATCTGAGCCCTGCGAGGCGGCATTCCATTGTTACCCGTTGTGTTATAGCCAGTAATGTCGTCAGCTAGACCCCAAGTAGTTCCCTCTGGATCGAACATGGGGTTGAACGTAATATAATCAGCCTCCTCGCCAACTCCCCATACGTATTTGTCCTTTTCGTAGGTTGTCTCGGGTACGGGATCATCGTCTGGTTCAAACCAATCTTTAGGATCTTTGGGTCTTTCAGGACCCCAAATAGGCTTTTCGCCCCGATTAGACTGCGATTTCTTGTTGGCTCCAGGAACATTATCCCATATATTATCGGCACCTTTAGTGCCCATCTCGGTCTGCACTCGCGCCATCTGCTTGAAATCCTCCCACGTTCCATGGACGGAAGGCAGGTAAAATCGAGAATTCCGTTCCCAGAGCCCCTTACGTGGCTGTTTCTTGGCCCAATCCTCTATCTTGGTGAACAAGTCATAGTAATGGCCAGTGTATCGAATGTCCATCTCCCACTGCCAGTAATAGTCATATTCTGGGTGTAAGTAGGCAAAATGTTGCATAGCCATTTGCAAGCCACGGTAGACGCCGTGGACGGGCAAATCTGGTCCACGAGCGAAAAGATCGAAAATTCCCTGGTAAAGCGATAGCATTTGGGTTTCTGTCCAGAATGTGACAATACCTCGGAATTCCTCCGGTACAGTCTCTTCAATTCGTCGTTGGTATACGGCTGCGTCTGCCCAAATTGGGTGTGCAGCATCATTCTTAACTTGAACGAGCAGGTGAATGTCATATCGACCACCGGATGCTAGCACCAATTCGCTGATTAGGGAGCGAATGTTCATTACGTCCTCTTCTCTCCAGAAGTATTCATCCCAGCATCGGATCACAACTGCGGTCCTTGGCAGCTGCTTCCCTGCAGTCACACCTTCGGCGGCCGGGACCGGCTTCTTCTCCTTAACAGTTTTGTCTGTCTTGTCGGCTGATGACTTGGGTGATTCGGGAACTGGAGAGTCACGCGCCTGGAGCTTTGTGGCAGCAATATCCTCATTGATGTAGAAACCATGTGGAGAGGGCTGTCTAGCGGGCACTTTCTTGTAACGATCAGCATTTGTCTGATAGCATCGCCTCTGAACATCCGCCCAGTCCGTCCCTCTCCAGTCGACTTGGGGCACCTTGTCCCAAGTAGACTCAAAGCCTTCCTTTTCACCGTGTTCCCCAGTACCGAGACCACCGGACCTAACGGAATAACCGAAGCCATATGGCCCATAGCGGCCATAGCGTTCGAAGCAGATATCCTCGGGAAGCCCCAGGAGCTCATAGGAACCGAGCACGGGGTCAGGGAAACCATGGGGACGTCCCTCATAGTAGCGAATAGGAGGCACGCGTACTTTGTTTGCCTTGTCAATGTAGCATTCCTGAAATTGCTCAGGGGCATCCTGGAAAACACTCTGGGGATACCGGATATACTCTTTACTGGCAGGCAAGTTCCGCTCTTCGACGTCAGAGTTTAAGTTGGTGCTATTGACATAGAACAACTTGTCTATGGGCTGCTCCCCTTTGGATCGGGGATACTCGGGCGTATTCTGGGAAAAAGGTACCAAGTTCCTGATACCACCGTAATATCTTGTAAGAAATGGGAATTGCTCCCACGAAGGAGGCGGAGATGGCGGCCTATCAATCTTGCCTTCAGCAAGGGCTCTGTTCTCATTGTGACTTGCTCGGATGAGCGAGAATATCATCGAGACAATGAAGAATGTTAAGCCAAAGCAGAGATACCGAACGACCTTGTTTGGCAAACGGTAGTTAAGTGGTTGGCGCGGTTTACGAGGAACTGGGAAGGCTCTTTTAGGCATGATAGGGGTTGCTGTAGAAGTTGAAGCACTTGTGAATCTTGAGTTGTTTGTACCAGGAGATGAGGTGGTAGAATAGTCGTCGTAATCGGAATCGTCGTAAGAATCGTTTGAATTTCGTTCCTTACTTGTAAGATGTACATTTTCGTAAACAGGCAACTGAGATTGCCGACCCTCGCGGGAGCGCAACGGGTTCGAAAGAATTCCCATCTTAGATGGGGAGCAAGATTCTGTTCGACCGTATTAGTATTACGATGTTTTCAATAAACTGTCTCTCTAAGAGAGGCTACGAACTTGTACACCAAACTTGATCTGATTGCTTGGCCTGTCTCCTTGCGCCCGGCTTGGGTGATGATGCTAGGTAGCCACAGACTCGCGAGTCGCGACAGATAACCGCAAATATGTTTGATATTCGCGTGTATTGGGCGTTTACCCTTTTGCAGAAGTTGATTTCGAGTTTGCAAATAAACACGAGGAAATATAATTCCAACCTTGAAGTCGAGGGGTATCGTAATCGATAGGTAAGTTGTTGATGATTTGTTTTGAGATTCCCACTTTCTCCTTTTCAGTCCAATGGCCACTGGCCCCCTATCCCTGTTCTTACCCCTGTCATGCTGACGACCTGGCAACCGTAGGAAGGTGCGGTACCTAGGTACTTCAAACGAGAAAACTACGTAATTGCTGATGCTGAACCAATCAGAGCAGCTTGTCTCTCCTGAATAGACGCCCAATAAGGGATCGGATAAGTGAGGTTAGATAAGCATTCTCAGACTATTACATAAGTACATACCTAGGTTACTGCATAATGTCGGAAACCTTGTAGGTTAATATTAGACTTGTCGAATGCATTCCGTTACTACTTCAAGTCGGCGGTTGGACGTTGTATTTCGACATTGGCAGCTTCACCTTGACATGTTGTTTTCTGCGTGTAACATTATTGTGTAATTACAAAAGAGAAGATCCAAGAAAGTCCCCTCTATCAACTTGGAGATTTCCGACCCTCAATAATAAGAATCGCCCACAGGATCATAGACGCCACAAACTTAACCAGTTGTTAGTTAAGACAAAGCAAGCTCTTTTAACTACATAACTAGAACTCATCGCATGAGCCGAGTTACGACTGCTCACATTGATATCCTACATGTCTTGGACATTTGTCATTTGTCCCAAGAGCGTATCGGACGCTCATAAACTCGACGACTTGCAGCTTTTTGCAACCTTGAGGCGCCGATGGGATCGATCCGTCGTCCGTACTCATCGCTACTGGGCAACGCTATGTTTAGGTGCAGCTCGGAACGCCTCGATGCAGCCGTTTGTAGTAAAGCTGCAACATGGTCTCCGAGTGCGGGCTTCTATCTGCAGCCGCATTGAGGAAGAATACTACTCTGGACAATATATACTTGTGCATATATGCAGGTCCGGTCACAAAGACGCAGCAAACTAAACTTTACAATTGTGTAAGTCACACGACTTTTCGCCTTATATTACTACCTAGGTTACCTATGTCCACTTATGTCCACCTATGTCCAACTATGTCCAGCTCGGGGCTTCGACTAAATAAATACAAAAGTCTGTTTCAGGGTAAAGAGATGTAATACATCACTTTTTCGTCAAGCTCCGGCTATAGTTATGCTAAGTTTCCATCTCCAATCCCCTCAAATGTGGTATTATGTGGTATTATGTGGATCTAGTATTAGATCAATTACTATAAATGTATACCTCTTAGGCAATTGCTGGAGAATTAAGTTACGTGCGGGAGTCAAAGCGGCCATTTTCTTTACCTATAAATGATCCTAGCTTCCCCGGGTTATGTCAAGGTTTACTTACCGATCCCGCTGACAACCGCGACTTGGCCTGAACATGTATAACATGTGCAACCCGTACAACTCATATGTGCTTGCTCTTGGCTTTCTTCCTGTCACTTGACCAATGGTAGGAACTAGCTGGCTACCTAACCTAGATCTCCAATGTCTGCCTTTTTTTTCTTTCTTAAAAGGTTCTAACACCCTCCCCAGGTCTATGCCGTTTCTCTCGTCGTAATATTCTTCTATACGGGCAAGACTCCAAGTGGCTTTTAGGCTCTTAGTTCACTCTTCGAAGATAAACTCCTTCAGCTCTAGCTTGTATAAGTGTTCCTCTCTATGATAGATAGGCCTTATCTTGCTTGTACGGTTTAGTCCATGTCCACATTCTGCTCTGGCATCATGTCTGACACACTCACGAGGACTGACACTACGAGACCTCCCTCACCCGTCGATATCTGTCCTACTCGCAATGGCGACCCTCTAGCCATTAACGTGACTATTAGGCAAGACCCTCTGTCTGTGACATTGGATGGGCCCGCTATCTTCTTCATTGCCATCTTGCTGATTCTCAGCACTCAACTACTCCAGCCTTCGACCGTGGCCTTTCTCATTAGTGTGTTTACGATCGTTGTGTTCGTCCACAATGATTACCATAACTATTTAAAGCTCGGCCCTGGTGGTACGCCAGCAACATTTGCGGGTTACATTCGCATCAACTGGTTTAAACTCTGGGCCTGTCGAGACCCTTTCACCCCTCTCCCAGCAGATCCGGACGTGCAGCCAACAGCTGGAATCCTCGGCGAGAAACCGCTTCCTTACCGCTGCGGGCTGCGACCTAAAGTCGTCGGAATCGCACCGCAACGGCAGGTTGACCAGTTTGGTTCTCGGGACTGCTACCTTATTTTACGGCGTATCTTGGAATCTCATAGCCGTAATAATCCGGAGGAAGTGGGCATCGGCACATCTTGCTTTGAAAAGCACGGCTTGGCCCTATTCTCTCGGTATCCTTTCAACAAGACCTGCCAGGGTGAGATCTGCCACGTACATAACTCAGACTACTCGATGCACCTAAACCTGCACCCGGACGACGTGAAGGAGGTCATCGAGAAAGGCTGGGGCCAGCGTCATCCCTTGACGAGCCAGTGTTTTCTGAAGATGCCCGTCCCTAAACAATTCACCATGGTATACGCTCCGCGATCGATGGATGAGCTGAAAGTTGTATGCCAGATCATCGAAGCTGCAGGCTGGTGGGTTAGTGCAAAGGAGATGAAGCTGAACGGAATGGGAGAGAAGTAAACTGCTACATGGGCGTTGGCAAACCGGATAGCTGGGCTGAAAGTCTTACCACGCATAAAGTATACGGATAGCCCCTAGGTAGGACTCGTTTACCTAGATTGTTTTGTTAGGTGGAAATGAGCCGGTAAACCAGAGATTGGGTTCACAATAACGTATCACTATAAAATAGACTTGAGGATTAAAGTTCAAATTTTTTTTTTTGAGTTCATTAATTATCAGTTAGACAGTGACATTCATGGGGAACGTATGGATGCTTAAGAGAAGACCACTTATTTGTGTATCTAAGGTAGACACAGGTCTAAAGTCGTTGCATCGGCTTAAGTCAGCAAGACTAAACTAAACCCCTGATATCCCTACTTTCGGTATATGGGTCAATCTAGGAGATGATTCACGATCCCATAACTGAACTCTAGCAACCTGTGTAAGAAATAGCATTTGCTTTAGGTAGGTGATTATTATGATTTTCTCCGCCGTTCTTGCAACCCACGCCAGAGGAATACGTTTTGTTTTGGTAACTTTTCAAGTAAACCGTGCAAACTACAGTCGCTAATACCAGCCCTAAATAATCGTACATCGTAACTCTTCCCCCGGGGTGCAGCACTCCTCGGCGTATAATACATAATAAATGAGTGCGGCCTCATAGTATTAAGTAAGTACCTAAGCATCAACCATCGCTGTCATCGGCATCGGCGTCATCGCCTTGCTTCTTGCCTGACTTGCGATAGCGCTCGCGCCCCGTGGCAATCGTAGCACGGACCGTGCGGCCGTCGAAGGCTCGCCCGTCCATGAGGTTGATGCAGGCCTCGGCGGCTTCGGGCGTCGTGAATTTCACGCTTGCGATGCCTTCTTCCTCGAGGTCGTACAGCACCACGTTGGTCACGGGCCCGAGCTTCGAGCACTCCTCGCGGATATCCTCTTTGATTTCTAACATGGCGGCTGGATCCTCTTCTAGCTCGCGCAACGTGAACATGTGTCGTAGGATCACTACGCGGTCGCGCCGTGTGGCTGTCTCTAGTTGGCCCCCGTACGGGTCGTCGTCGTCCCAGTCTGCGAGCTTCGCGTCGAGTTTCTGCGTCCGCCTGATGATCTTCTGCTTGTCCTGCTCGCGCGTACGGTCAGGCGCCTTGCCCGCGCCCAGGATGAGCTTGCTGCGCTCGCTAGTACCTTCATCCGCGCCGTTCGCATTGCCCTCTTCCTTGGAGCCTTCGTAGTTCATCTTCTTGTAGCTCGAGTCGGCGGCTTGGACGCGCATGCGCCCGCTCGCAAGCCCGGACGAGGTAAACCGGAAATCGGTGTCGTCGAGCAGCATAATGGCCATATCAACGCTCTGGGGCTTGAAGAAGACGATTAGAGCGTCGCCCTTGAAGTTGCCCTTCTCGTCTGTATATAACTTGATTCGCGGGCGACCACTATCGATTTCCTCGGCAATAACACCGCATTTACGTGAGAACACGTCGTGCACCTCATCCACGGTCACATCAAGGGGCAGGCCTGTGACGTAGATAGCCGTGTTCTGGCGCGGCTGCGGTGGCTGCTTTTGCCTCTTCTTGGGACGTTGCTGCTGACCCCGAGGCGCATCTCCACGACCATTCGGCTGGTCTGTCTTACGCTTTTTGTTGGGAATAGTAGAGCTATTACTACCGTTGTCTGGTCCATTGTCGGGGCTCGCGCTGCCGCCGTAAGCTAACTGCTGCTGGGCGAGTAAATCCTCATCGACTACGGGTATCCACCGCTTCAACTGGGAATCCCACTCGAACTCGCTCCCGTCTTCCTGCACCGCGATGTACTTGTTGTCAAGCTTAGAGAAGGAGATTCGGTCGTCCTGTTCGAATTCCTGGGGGTCTGTCGGGAAGGAGAGACCCGGGCCAGGCTGCGGGTCTGCCATCATCTCGTGGGTTTATGAAATAACGATAGAAAGTAGTATGGGTTGGATAGGCAGGCGAGGCAAGACGTGCAATTTGTTCAGATTAGGTAGTGTTGATCACAGTTGAGTGGATGATTGAATCGACTTAAGCTTCAATTCGCAAGCTTTATGCGCTACGCTACTGGCACACTAACCTAGGTATTGTACTACATACAAGGTACCTGTACGTTAGTGGAACACCGTATTAAATGTACCCCTGCATTACCTTATCAGGTTTAGACTAATCTTAACTACCGGAATTGAGTCCTGGTGTATTAGAACCTCAAAATTCATCACATTTTATTCATAAGTAATATTATAAAACAGACATCTAAAAATTATCGTTCTTTGGATATTCATTTTAGCTATACTTCTCTCACGAAATCATTAGTTTGACTTCGATTTCCTCGAAGACGAGTCTTAATATAAGCTAGTCTCAAGCCTGAGCTTGAGAGTATAAGTGTACGATGCAGCTAGTTATATTCATCACATATCATCTCAAGATAATATATTCACGAGTGTGGTTTATTTCCTACCAAGCATGTATGTTGCTGAGCTGTCTTCGAAGGTACTAAAAGATAATCCTACTTGATTTACCCAACCTAGCCCGTAATGCAATATCTATAAGCACCCTACTTCAGAATGCATACCATTCGCATAAGGATATGATGACTTGCAAGTCCTAGATCTATAGAAGCTCTGTCAGTGAAGTGCCATGACGTATCACTTAAACACCTGTATGACAATAGACATAGGCCGTCATGAAATCAACGTCACGATCATGCTCTCAGAATCAGGTTATAATTCTTTTCCCTACAACTTACATACCACGCAACCCGCGTGGTCTACCTGTGTAAATACAGCGTGCTGTCGCACATTAGCCCTTGTACCCTTACACCTGAACGCCGGATGCAATGCAAATATGCCACCGACTAATAGCTACGGTGCAAGACGGTCTAACAAGAGATTCTCCGCTCCTCTTAAACTTCGGCATGCTAGGTAAGCGTTCATTTCTTGCCCTTCTTCTTCTTGCTTGCACTGGGCGAACCCGAGTCGACCAGCACTGCGTCGTCGTCACTACCTTTGACAGAGCCTTTGGTCGACGAGTCCTCGTCTAGTTCCTTCATGAAGTCCTTCTGGATTGTCTCGCGGCGCTTCTCCCACCACTTCTTGTCGGCCTCTGCGCGACTCTCGATCTCCTCGAGTCGCTTGCGGAGCATGGTATTTGCGGCAATCTCATTTGCGGATTGGAAGATCGTCTGGCCCCAGCCGGGAGAGAGAGCATTTGCCTGGTCGAGTTAGTATAAGTGCGCTTTGGAAAGGTATATACGGCGATCTGTTCTTACCTCTGTTACTACATCTCGGAGTTCCTCTTCGATTTCCTTCTCAGCTCTCAAAAATCTTTGGTTCAGATCTTCGCCGACACTACCCCTCTGTAATAAGCTGTTAAGTGCCTGCTTAGAGGTTCGGACCTGGATAATGCGACGGATATCCTCGACGGCTCTTCGTAATAGCGCAGCCCGGATAACACTATCGGGTACCTTCGGCGCCTTCTCTTGGCCGGGTTCGGGCTCCATGTGAAGCAGAGTTAGGTAGATATTTCGTTGTAGGTGCGGTGGGAACCATGGCTCGAGGTTGGCATTTTCAACTATGAACTTGTTAGTTTCGGTGCGGCGTCTTGAAGTTGATGAAGGGAATCATACAAGCCTTTCGTTTTCGATAAACCGTTGAAAAGGTGTACAAAGAACCTCCTAGAACACTAATATATGCGAACGGGAGCGCAAGGCTCATCCAATCTATGTCGAACATCTTATGTATTCAGTCGTGTTGTGTAGACCGAAGATGTGGGAAAATGGAAGTGAAAGACACCGTTGACAAGATGTCGAAATGTAGCCAAAGTAGGCAATTAGGTATGTGCTCTTTTTGGTAGTCGGGATCTTGACACTTTTCACGTAGCTCGAGTCCGTACCACATCTGATACCTGCATGTACCTTTGTACCCGCGCTAATTAATCCACTAATGGGCAGACCACTATTTCACAAGCCACAGTTACTAAATTTGGTGCGAACACATTGACCGCCTTGCCGGCTAGGGAAAGTTAATGGCTAGGTCTTGGCAAGTTTAACACTACATATTATATTCGAAATACATATGAAAGAAAGGCCATGGAAAATAAGAAAAAAAATATAAACTAACTCTTTAGTCTTTACTTTTATTGAGGATATTTTTATATCTTTATGATAGTTACTTTACAATTTCTTTTGCTTTTATAATCGTTGATTATTCAAAAAGGTCAAACGCCAAGACCTGGCCATTAGCTTTCGCACCTCGCTGCTCGCCTAGTTAAGTTTTTAGCTTATCTCTATGGGCTACATGTAGCTTATCAATTTTTTTTCTGGAGCTGATACGGCAGAATTTCTTCCATCTTTAAACTTATCACAACAGGCGCGCGTTCGACAAATACTTGCGCAGCCTCGACCAATCCAACCTATATGAACGATGTCGGCCCCGAGACCAGAGTTTATCAAGTGCACAGGCCATAAATCATTCACTCAGCGCCTAGTACTTGCGACATTAACAGGCCGGCCCCTACATATATCGAAGATCCGGTCGAATTCCCCCACCAATCCTGGTCTCACCCCGCATGAGATCTCGTTCCTTCGCCTGCTCGAAGCCGTCACCAATGGAAGCTCTATGCAGATTTCCTACACCGGTACGACGATAACGTATCAGCCTGGCTTGATCACGGGTGTCATACCGGGCTTCGGCGCTACAGACGACGTCCTCGAACATCACCTACCCGCGAATTGCTCGCGAGGCGTCACATACTTCCTCTTACCACTATGCCTTCTCGCGCCCTTCTCTAAGTCACATATGAATGTCCGCTTCTCAGGGCCGGGCGTCATCACATCAGCTACCGAGACGGGCGACCTTTCGGTCGACTCCTTCCGTACGGCCATCCTACCCTTATACAACCTCTTCGGCATTCCCGCAGCACGGATAGAGCTGCGAGTTCTTCAGAGATCATGCGCCGGGCCTCACGGTACTGGTGGCGCGGGTATCGTCGAACTCAGATTTGCAAGCCAGGTTCGACTACCGAAGACATTACATCTGAACAGAAGCCCCGGCAGGATAAAAAGAATACGAGGAGTCGCATACGCGACAGGTGTGTCAGCGTCAAACAATGCCCGTATGATACACTCTGCGCGTGAAATACTCAACCCTCTTGTATCGGATATACATATCGCGGCGCAATACGACCAGGCACCGCTAGTCCCAGATGCGGCAGAAAAGGCTGGAAGTAAGAAAAGATTGGGTATTGGCTTTGGTCTCAGTTTGGTTGCGGAGTCGAGCGCCGTAGGTGTACTGTACTCGGCAGATGTTGTAGTACCACCTAAGGGAGGAATAGTTCCCGAAGATATCGGAAAGAGATGCGCATACCAACTCCTAGAAACCATAAATCTTGGAGGTTGTGTTACCGGAGCAGCCGCAGGGACAGTCTTGACGCTGATGGCTATGGGATCTGAAGATGTTGGACGTTTGCGTCTTGGAAGAGATGTTGTGGGGACAGAACAGATTATAGGACTCGCACGAGATCTTAGAAAATTTGGGGCTAGTAGTTGGGGGCTTCGGGACGCCGAAGACGACGACTCAGGTGACATAATAGTCTCGGTAAAGGGGACTGGCGTCGGTAACGTGGGTAGAAAGATTGCGTAGTAATGATATCCCTGAAATTTGTACAGTTTCATTTCAATAGCTATTTATGGCTGCCTTGGCTGAGCCGCGGCCTGCCTCGCTCTTCTCTGCGCTGCCAAGGCCGCGAGCGTCGCATTATATCCAACATTTTGTATAGCATAAGCAGCTGCGCTTTCAGGAGAGTTTGCCCGCGTATGCCAGGCCGTCCAAAGTGACCGTCGAATATTGAAATTGGCCAAAACAGCATTACCAGATCTCAATGTGTCAGCTAAACCTTCAAGGTCGCCTACAGGAGTGGTGGCTTGTCTCAACAGGCCGTCCCTCTCGTCCGCATTGCGCCCATTGCCATTATCATTCCTGCCTCCCAGAGATTGCATTTCGATATCGTTTGCTTCATCTACCATAGGCGCATCTCGTAAAACTCCCCGTTCCTCTGCGTCGTGATCTTGCCCAGTAGTAGTTTCTTCCGTGGTGGTTTCGGGGTGGTCTATTTGCCTCCTCGGCTTCACGACTTTGCGTACTCTTTCTTTCTCAATGTTCACAGTCAGCATGAAGCATTGTAGCCCCAAAATCAAGAGGTCCAACAAGAGGAGGGAGAACTTGGAAGAGGGCGCTTTCTGTCCGACAAAATCGAAGAGTATGCCACCGTGGAGGTAGCCTCGGGATGCTTCGCCGGCTTGGGGCAATGACGTGAGCAGATGCAGTAATATACATAAAAAGTTGGGGCCGATAATAGCAGAAACGTGGTAGTTGGGTATGATTAGAATGGAATCCTCAGCCTTGGGGCTTATGAATAGGGCTTGAGAAACCCATCGTATCATCAGTCGGAAGAACGAACAACTAAAATTGATATGTCAGCGCCTTCATACGATGCACCACGTATAACAGTAGAGAGCAGAAAGGTCTCGTCATACTCCATATAGTATAGCGCACACAATTCAGCATACACGACAGTATCTAAACTGATACTTAGATGCATCATGAATTGCAGCTTCTTTGTAAGGCCATCCTTTGCGGCCTGGGAGAGCGACGGGTTCTGCGTAGTGGTGCCGCCATCGCGACTCTGCTCGGAGGCTGCGGACTGTGGTAAGTCGTCGGCGTTGTCCCCTTGATGATGGTGGGACGTACGATGGGGGTCCGCCGGCGTGGTCGGGGTGGAAGCATTGTTCATAGCTCCACCTCAATCGACGTGAGAAGCCACCGGGAGATATGTCTTTACATGCTGCGAGACCGTCATAAGAATACGGATCAGTTGCCTATTGCGCAGGCGCTCTGGGTGGAATTAAGGCGACAATTCGGGGAGCGCGTGGTATCTGCGGCGTTGGTTTTTAAAGGACTGCAAAGCCACAAGGATGGAATCTTAGAAGCTGAGGATGATGTTAGAGCAGCTGAGAACGCCGCATGCACAGGTACAGTACGTAAAATAAAGTAGTTGTACTATGCGCGCCACAGGATGTACCTGTGGCTGCTGAACATCACCTTGAGTTCGCTGACTAATAGATTGCTTACTTAAATGCATAACCCCTAAACTTGCATCCTTCAATGTTAACTAGGATTTAAAGTGTTAAGAATCGATCAAGCAATTTTATGAGAACTTTGGGCAATATTCTTTTTCTAAGCATATCTTACTATATACAATTGGATATTTTCGATTATATTCTAGTAATTTGCTCATCCTATCCGTAGGCAAATGTTATTTCTTTGCAGCTTTTGCGGCTTCTAAAGCTCCTACAACTGCAGACGATACTATAGGGGTTATAATATAGGAAAGCTATAATGGTAAGCCTAGGTCATAACTTCACAACATCTCTGGGACATGTCTCTGGGATATGTAATGCTTACCGCAAGAAACTTAGCTATCGACATTCGTATTTTCTGGTCCGCTCCACTGATATCAGCTAACGCGAGAACTTTCATCGCAGTAGGACCGATGGGCATCATCATTAAAGCCCACCATAACATAGGATCGTTAGGAAGTATATCAGTGTAAGCTGCTAAAGCCCAGATGATGGGAATGCTGATGCTATAGCAGAGGTGAGCATGATTACATATCAAATGCCAGGTCCAACTTACGCTGGCCAGAGTATGAATCTGACAAAGGTCACAGAAAGGACGGTGCCTAGAGACAGTATACCTGCTTCTTCGCCTTCTTTCATTCGCCGCAAGCTTAAGCTCAGTTTGACGCCGACGGCAATAACTTGGAGAGACACGAATAGTTCCCCGACGTTCTTCAGACTGGAAGTGAGCCACTAAATATGTATGTTAATGTCACATCCAGGAAATTCAATCCTACCACCAAGGTCGGTTATATTTCAGAAGAGCAGTTTGGCAAGAGAAGGAACATAAAAAGAAAGTGCATTTTGGTCGACTTCTTGTTGAAAGATCTCCACGGAAGAAAAAGTTGCATAAAACAGGTAATTCGGATGAAGAAAACAGTTGGCCTTGATGCGGATTACTTCTCATACGCACCGCATTGAAATATCCGCCTTCATCCATGTCGTTGAAGAAAATTCGGTGTAGAGGCGGCGTGAGCCCTATGGTTATACCAACGACTGCGCCGATGAACGGTGGGCTAGCAAACGTCCCAATAGCCGTAAGTGCCTTCTGAACGGGTTTCGGGCTGGCTTGAAAATAGCTTCGAAATCGCGAAGTAAGCTTGTTTTTCACCCTACGCTCCCAGGACACGACTTTTCTAGGGAGGAGTGATGTACGTTCATTAGGGTCATCTGAATCATCGCCATTCTCAGAGTCGACGGGTGAATGACTATCCTGCCCGTTTTCTTGAACATGTTGACCTTCAGGATCTGTTGAATCGTCCTGCTTATGCTGATCGCCAGTTATCCATTTTGCGCCTTGGCTAAATGTAATAGTGTTATTAATAACCAAGCAAGCGAGGAAATACGTGCGTGCTCGCTCGATTCCGTCAGATGTCTGACCCGTACCGACTAAAGTCGCCAATACTCCAGTGGTTTCTAGCGACTGAAGCAACAGTAAAGGGAGAGATTCAGTATTATTAAAGGCAATAACAGGCAATGCCCATTTTGGCAGGCGGAAAAAGGCTACTGCTGCTTTTCCAATGATAATAGACGTGATAGTAAAAAGAATAGCCCAGACTAATAAAGCATTAGAGAACTTTCTAGAGGGTTAATTGAGTGACATACTAATAATAGGAACATAGTTCATTATTGTATCAAGATGTAACTCGGATCCCAGTTTCGTGATTAACAAGCAAGGTAGCAGCACATTAACACAGAGGTGTGATACTTGTTCAGCAGCATCCGTCGTGACCAGACCAAACTGAGCAGCAATAACACCACAACCAATTGTCAATAATACTGACAACGAAGCCTGTATAGCACCAAGGAAGGAAACGAGTAACGGCGAGACCATCTTATAAGTATAAGGACTCGATTGACTTGGAAATTATATTGGAGTATGAAAAAACCACGACATATCTCAATTTAATATCCAAATTACCTATAAACCTATAAACCTATACAATTTTAATGTGAATATACTAACTTTACGAACGACGTCATTACTATCTCTAGGCCTCTAGGCATTGATCTAACAGTGGACTTGGTACCTGGTGCTTGACTAAAAGAGGAAGTAGAGCACGCAGCTTTTAGCAAGTACCTCCTCACATACCTAGGTAGGTAGGTACGTAATTGAGGGACGGGCAAGTGAGATAAGGTTTCTAATGTACTGTATCCCACTGGATCGGGTCTGCCAAGAGATACCTACTAGGTACCTAGCCTGGTAGCTCCCCCTCCAAGCCATCTTACCTGTCTCCGTTAATCGCAACTCAATTTTTTAGCGGAGCCCTTAGTGGCCCTTAGTGCCTCTTTTTTTCTATCCTTATCGGGCTTATCTATACATCGATAGGCGCATGCCCTGAAATTTATCAACTTAAACACGGAATTGGATCTTTCAAGACTTGTTAATTAATTAGTCCAGATACAACTTGAGTCATAAGGGCGTAAAGGATTCTTTTCCTAGAAGCTCAATTGACTTCAATTGGGAGTAGGGAGCTCCAAACTCTGGTCTTATAAGACCTCGTCCCTTATAACCCTCCCAACTCTCCCAACATTCCAGCTCCCAGCTTGTCATGGCCCTCTCCACCAAGCTTGCAGGTCGA
Organism: Daldinia decipiens; assembly: GCF_022478715.1. Classification (NCBI taxonomy): domain Eukaryota; kingdom Fungi; phylum Ascomycota; class Sordariomycetes; order Xylariales; family Hypoxylaceae; genus Daldinia; species Daldinia decipiens. Next base: position 925,727 of record NW_026054547.1, read on the forward strand.
GCACCTGTCCTATTGCGACATGGCCGACGACTGCCCCTCGCCCGGAGGCCACTTACCACGGCGAGTCTCCGGGCTCCCTCACAGCTTCTCGCCTCTACTCGAAAAGCTGGTTTCTCTCAAGAGAGGAATTTCTCTGTCACCGCCCTCTGCTCTGCGGGAAGTGTAGCTACTGCTCAAGAGGCGCCAAATCCGAAAGCCTACTTGGAAAGCGGCGTCATAAAACCGAGAGATGTCGTAGACGTCAAGAAGGTGCTGGTCATTGGTAGTGGTGGTCTAGCTATCGGACAGGCTGGAGAGTTCGATTACTCAGGTTGGTGCTGCGAAACTGCCCTTTAACCTAGCGAGCATAGCAACGAGCATAGCTATCAAGGGTGACTCATACTACAACTGAGTATATTGATGCTAACACCCAGGTTTATATAGGATCTCAAGCGCTTAAGGCTCTTAAGGAGGCCGGTGTAGCATCTGTTCTTATAAACCCTAATATTGCTACTATCCAGACCAACCACGTCCTCGCCGACGAAGTATACTACCTCCCCGTTACTCCCGAGTATGTATCCTACGTTATTGAAAGGGAACGACCTGATGGTATCTTCCTGTCCTTTGGTGGACAGACTGCGCTGAACTTGGGTGTGCAAATGCAGCGCATGGGTATATTAGAGCGATATGGCGTCAAGGTTCTCGGCACCAGCGTTCATACCCTGGAGTTGAGTGAAGACAGAGACTTATTCGCCAAGGCCCTTAACGAGATCGACATTCCAATTGCTAAGTCAATTGCCGTTGGCACCGTCGACGATGCCATAGATGCTGCTTCCAAGGTCGGCTACCCCATTATCGTTCGCGCTGCCTACGCGCTGGGAGGTTTAGGCTCCGGCTTTGCCAATAATGAGGAAGAACTTCGCAATATGGCAGCCCGCTCTTTGACCCTCTCGCCGCAGATCCTCGTCGAGAAGTCGTTGAAGGGCTGGAAGGAAGTCGAATACGAAGTCGTCCGTGATGCGAACAACAACTGTATTACCGTTTGCAACATGGAAAACTTCGACCCCCTAGGAACTCATACGGGTGACTCAATTGTCGTTGCACCTAGTCAAACACTCAGCGACGAGGAATACCACATGCTTCGGTCCGCCGCTATCAAGATCGTTCGCCACCTTGGTGTTGTTGGCGAGTGTAATGTACAATATGCCCTTCAGCCGGACGGTCTTGATTACAGGGTGATCGAGGTCAATGCTCGTCTTTCCCGTTCATCTGCCCTTGCCTCGAAGGCTACTGGTTATCCTCTAGCTTATACTGCGGCGAAGATTGGCCTGGGACATAGCTTGCCTGAGCTACCAAATGCTGTTACCAAAACCACTACTGCCAATTTTGAGCCCTCCCTCGACTATATCGTAACGAAGATCCCTCGTTGGGACTTGGCTAAGTTCCAGCACGTCAAGCGTGATATCGGTAGCGCCATGAAGTCTGTTGGTGAAGTGATGGCTATTGGCCGCACTTTTGAAGAGTCATTCCAAAAAGCTATTCGCCAAGTCGATCCTAAGTTTCTCGGTTTTCAAGGCGACAAGTTTGACGACCTCGACTATGAACTCTCGCATCCGACGGACCGTCGATGGTTGGCTGTTGGCCAGGCCATGCTACACGAGGGTTACTCGGCTGAAAGGATTCACGAACTGAGCAAGATTGATAAGTGGTTCTTGTACAAGCTTCAAAATATCGTCGATTGCACTAAGGAAATGGAAGCTGTTGGTAGCTTAGAGGGTCTAAAACGAGACCTTATTCTTAAGGCTAAGAAGATGGGCTTCTCTGATAAGCAGATTGCGAACGCCGTTAAGAGCAATGAGGATTCAGTCCGCGCTCTTAGATTAAGTATGGGTATTCGACCTTGGGTTAAGAAGATCGATACCTTGGCCGCCGAATTCCCGGCTGACACCAACTACCTGTATACCACTTATAACGCCAGCTCCCACGACGTAACATTTGAGGATAAGGGTACTGTAATCCTTGGTAGTGGCGTGTACAGAATCGGTAGCTCAGTTGAATTCGACTGGTGTGCCGTCAGTGCTACCCTTGCTTTGAGGAACATGGGCGAGAAGACTGTCATGATCAACTACAACCCCGAAACTTACTCGACTGACTTTGACACGGCTGACAAGCTGTATTTCGAAGAACTCAGCTACGAGAGGGTTATGGATATCTACGAACTTGAAAATGCCTCTGGTGTTGTTGTTTCTGTCGGTGGTCAGCTTCCGCAGAACATTGCCCTGCGTCTCCAGGAGACCGGCAAGGCGAATGTTCTTGGAACTGACCCTAAGGATATCGACAAGGCCGAAGATCGACAGAAGTTCTCCGAGATTCTGGACAGCATTGGAGTAGACCAGCCTGCTTGGAAGGAATTGACTTCCGTGGCTGAAGCTGAGAAGTTTGCTGATCAGGTTGGCTACCCTGTCTTGGTCCGCCCCAGCTACGTTCTCTCAGGTGCTGCCATGACTGTTATCCGAAGCCATGAAGATCTGAAGGACAAGCTAGAGGCTGCTAGCAATGTTTCTCCAGACCATCCTGTGGTTATTACCAAGTTTATTGAAGGTGCGCAAGAGATTGACGTCGACGGTGTTGCCCACCAAGGTAACCTGCTCGTTCACGCCATTAGCGAGCACATTGAACATGCGGGTGTTCACTCTGGTGACGCTACACTGGTCCTCCCCCCTGTCAACTTGGACGACAGGACTATGGAACGCCTTAAGGAGATCGCCAGAAAGGTTGCGAAGGCGTGGAGCATCACTGGTCCGTTTAACATGCAAATCATCAAGGCCGATAACCCCGAAGGTGGAGAGCCAGCACTGAAGGTCATCGAGTGCAACCTTCGAGCTTCTCGGTCCTTCCCCTTCGTTAGCAAGGTCCTCGGTACTAACTTCATTGACGTTGCAACTAAGGCTCTCGTTGGCAAGGACGTTCCCGACCCTACCGATCTCATGTCTGTCAAGAGGGATTACCTCGCCACCAAGGTCCCCCAATTCTCCTGGACTCGTCTCGCTGGTGCTGATCCGTTCCTGGGCGTCGAAATGTCTAGCACAGGAGAGATGGCCTGCTTCGGTAAGGACCTTGTCGAGGCCTACTGGGCATCTCTCCAGTCCGCCATGAACTTCCGCGTACCTGAGCCTGGTGAGGGTATCCTCCTTGGTGGCGAGACCTCGAAGCCTTGGCTCACCCAGGTCGTCGACTACCTCTCCCCTCTCGGCTACAAGTTTTTTGCTGCCGACGAGGACATCAAGCAGTTCATCGAGTCTACTACTAAGGACAAGGTCACCGTGGAGGTCATCGAATTCCCAAAGGAGGACAAGCGAGCCCTCCGTGAAGTCTTCCAGAAGTACGACATCCGAGGAGTTTTCAACTTGGCCCTGGCCCGGGCTAAGACTACTATGGATGTCGACTACGTGATGCGCCGAAACGCTGTCGACTTTGGTGTCCCGCTGTTCATGGAGCCTCAGGTAAGCCCCCTTCCCTTTTTATAGTGCTTTATTTCATATATACGAATATGCTAATTTAAATGTAATTCTAGACCGCGATCCTCTTCGCCCAATGCATGAACGAGAAGCTACCTCGTAAGGAGGGTATCCCGTCCGAAGTCCGCCGGTGGTCTGAGTTCCTGGGCGGCAAGCCCTTGTAAATGTACCAGATACCCGGATTCACAAAAATTTCCTATCTATACTAAAACAATTCCAACATCGCACGCAATACCAACGCGATGTTTTCTCCCTTGTTCCCCAAAACCGAAAATTTCCATAGGCGTTGAGCTGGGATTCTTGCTCGAGGAGGCGGTCGGAGTGAAGGGGGGCCGGGCCTGATGAATGATGGACTGCAAAGGCAGTCTGTTATGTTATTTCTGTTTCCTAAATTTTTTTTCGAGTTTCCCGGCAAGAGGAGGGCAAAAGAAGAAAAAGGGGAAGATGAATTTCCATCTTTCGTACCGCACCCCAGGGAGAAGCGCGGGTACGCGGGTATCTATGTAGGTAGGTAGGACGGTAGATTTACGTCTGCTATAGTATTTGAATGAAATAAAAAAGTTAACAATAAAAATAAAATATCTGTGTACCCGTGTTATGATGTGTTCCAATAGTAGAAAAATGTAGTTTCCCAAGAGTCCAGTACTATTTATTAACTAACTGTCGTGCTTTCTAGGTTAATGATATTATTCTAAGTACCCAAGATAATCATCATCTCCGTATTTTTCTTGGTATAGAAGGGAAGCTGATAGACTTGAGTTGTCTTACCTGCCGGAACAGGCTCTCTAAGCTAGGTACCTAAGCTAAACGACGTAAGGCAACGATACATACTACATAAGAATGATTTATGCACGAAAAATACGCTTCTAATTCACCTTCCTGATCATCGGCGACGGAAGATGTGTATTACGAATAGGGGGTACTACCCGCAACCATCTCAAAGCTGGGTTGCTTTTCCTCCCCTAGACACAAAAAAAGCCGCTCTTCTCCTCCGCGCTGACGAAAGATAGACGAGGCTCCTTTTTAGCCTCTATCTGGCCGCTGGTGACGAGAAACACCTCCACCTAACTCGCCACTCGTTAGATCTTCGGTTATTTTCTTTCCCCCCTTTCGTTCCGAACGAGCACGAACCTATGCGAAACACGCGCCGGTGGGATATCTCTCCTCCTTCAATATGTATTTTTTTTTCATATATCTTCGAACCGGGGGCGATCGTAGAAGGGTGAGTTCGAATTTCGTTCGTTCAGCCTAACGGCAGCAAAACGCTTAGCAAGCGGTCCACTGGATGATCTACTGGGGCGGGACGAAGGCGATGATGAGGCGGAGGATGCTTCGTCGCCGTGCGCTTGGCCCCCCTCGTCACTTGAACGACGAGGGCGCTTGTCTATTCTTTTGGGGAGTTTCTCACCAGTCTCTTGTAGAATGGTTTCCAGAGTCTGCCAGCCCGGCTGGGAGAAGAGTTGGTACGTATCGGCGAGGTCGTGCGTTGTAGCCGCACGACAGAGGAGCGCTTCCTCTTCCTGTTTCCTTGTTACTTCGATGATTCTAGAAAGGGGAAAAAGCGGTGTAGCTAGTCAATACTTACCTTCGACAGCACGCCTATTCCGTGTATGAAATTGAGGAGGTGGAAATCCGAAAGAGACGCAAGCTTATTCTCATCGGAGGTACGAAGAGCCTTAGTAACTGATGTTATCTGCTGGCTCTCTCCTAAAGTCTCACGATTCTCGATAGGGAATATGGAAGTGTTGAATAGAGGCTTGGGTTCCGCGGGGAAGCCGTGCGTTAGTGTTACAAAGAGATATTCAACAGGGAATGCCGGCTTGGCATTCTCTTGCACATTCGCACCATACTCGTTAATCTTCCGGTAGAATACCTCTGGGATATATCGCGTCCGGCTCGTCGAGCCGTCGTCTTCTTCCTCCTCTTGCACAAGCATGACACTGGGGTCAGCCGACGGCTCAATGAGGTCTGCCCGCACCATCTCCACGGCATCATTGGATACCTGGTATGATGAGATGGCGATTTGACCCGTTTCATCGCCCGAGATGATGCATGTAACGAAGTTAGAACCGAATCTTCCCGTATCGCTCCATTTGGTAGGCTTGGGATGCTGAGCCTGTAAGCGCCCTGCAAAACAAACCTCTAGAGAACTGAGATAGTATGAATCGGCATGCCGCTTGCATATAACCTTTCCGTCCCCTGTACCTGCATCGAGTAAGTCTGTAAATATAATCCCGACCTGCTCAAGACCGCATAACTTAGCGACCTCGTTCACAGCAGTTTCATTTTCCCAGGCGTTTAACGATACTCCATCAACCTCATCTATTTGCGGTACCTCGTATATAGCCTCGACAACCGCTTTAACGCCGAGGGGTACTTCCGAGTATTCGGCATAGCGGCCATACAGGTAACCAATCCGTTGTGCACCAGTTTTCCGCCACGCGTCAATAAAAGAATTGACAAGCCCAAACGAGGCAAATTCGACATGATCGACCATGCGGAAAGTTTGCGGCTGGAGCGTAATGGCGCTGGGCTGACACTTTGTGCAGATGCCTTCGGGCCATTGCGGGTGACCCGAGGGACAGTCCCTCTTAACTCTGAAATACGGTTCCTTCAGGGGTGGAATGAAGGAGCTTCCTAACTCGGGTTTGTTGGTTGCTGAGTTGATCTTCCTGAGATATGAATGGAATGATAGGTACTTGATCTTTTTATCGGCGAGGTACTGTGCGTTGAAAGGATCGAGGGGCATGCAGTAGTCGCACATGCCTTTGGGTCCATGCTTGCACATCCGGTCTCGACCTCGAGGAATCTTTCCGTCCTGCCTGTCTAACCGGTCGTCGAGCGGCGACTGTCTCACCACTTCCCAGGGATTCTTGATGATTTTCGTAGGCAACGTTAGCGGCGACGGGTCGACCGGTAGATTCTCTGTAGGCAGGATGGGTTTCCCATTTAATCTGTTGGTAGAAGATAAAGTGCTGGACGGCGTGGGCGCCCCATTCGTGTGGCCGTTGGCGGCGTTCTGATGTTGGTAGTTGATGAATATCAAATCCCCGTGGCTGCATTTATGTTAATGTTGGAATTCGGACAAGATCGTAGGGAAAACAGTACCTTAACCCAATTTGCGCCAGCTTGAATTTTGCGATGTCCTTCAGTTTCTTCGAGTCCTTGGCCTGGGGGTCTGGGGACATGCTAATGCTATTCGGGTCGACGGTTGGGGGCAATTGCGCCACGAGCTAAGCTTCGAGTTAGACATGGCACATGGCACACGGCACATGGCAGCTCGAATGTAATAAAGGTAGGGATAAAGGTAGGGGGATATATATACCTGGCGGCCAAGCTCTGCGAAGGAGTCGGTCTTCTCGATATTGATCCGGATCATGCCATCCGGCCCTCGTAGTCGCAACAACATGATGGTGTTCTCGGAATGGTGCGATTATACCGGGGTACTGTATTTCGCGACGTATGAGAAATGAGAGGGGAAAGTGTCCTCTCCCATACGCTCCTATGGCCGGGGTTATATGTTATTTCTCGATTTCTAGTCTGAGCGAAGGATGTCTAAGAGGTGAGCTGTGCGATGACAATGTAAAGGATAGGTGGCGGAGAGTAGAAGTGTGCAGAATAGATCAGATTTTGAAAGATGATTAAATTGTACATATGTATAACCTAGGTAAGTAAGTAACCACATTATCAGGCAACTGATGGCTGATGACGCGCGCCTTAGAACTTTATCAGACAAGTTAAAGGTGGGGTTGCTCTTGCAGCTTGAAAACTAACCTACTAGGTTAGGTAGTGTATAAGCTTGGCGTGGCCCAAGCTCCAACCTTTACTGTTATGTACTGTTTTGTTCGAGCTGGTTTATTATTAATAAAGCTTGGTTAGGACTGAGTAGGTACATTAGGTATGTACCTCCAATAGAGGTACATGTATACAATAGTAGGTGTAAATTGTAATCTTCATTTTCCATAGTCGTATTTGATATATTCCGTTTGCTAGTATCTCCATAGTCACTCAAATAAAAACAACGGCTACATGGTTCTATAGTAGCTAATGTAATGACTTTTTTTACTGCAAAATTTCCGAGAAATCCGCACAGACCTCCTAAACTAAAAACGCAACCACTATAACATCCCGAGCCCATCAACTCTACCAGCCGACGAACTAATTAGGGGGTACCAAATAACGTAGTAGGAGCCTGACCTTTTCGTTCCCTCTCCCCCCCAAGAGAGGCCCTTCCTGTTTGAATATCGACTGCTCGAGTAGTACAGCGCATTACCTGATATGAAAAGTGTTGCCTAATTTACATACGATGAACACAACCCCGAGCTCAACTACTGTAATGTCGCATGCATCATTTGGCTGCACGGCCTACCGCCCGAACAACGGTAGCCATACCTAGCAATGTTGCCTTTCTTATACCCTTAAACGCCCCTGGTTTGCCTCACTCAATTGAGGCACTGAAAAGGAAGTTATCGTTTTCGCATCGAGTTTAGTATCTGTTGTCTCTTCATGCCGCCGCCTCGACTTCTGCTGCTGCTTCGTTGATAGATGCATCGACATTCTATAGGTAATTAGTATTGTCTTCCATAATACGAGAGAACAAAATGGCGTCCATGTTAAACATACCTTTTCCGAATCTGCCTTCTCTTCACCCACCGATTCGGCCTTGCTATCTGCCTCATCTTTCGCGTCCTTTTCCGAGGCGTCAACCTTGACATCTTCTTTTTCGGAGCTTGCTTTCTGGTCAGAGGACTCCTTCACACCATTAGCGGCCCCTTTTCCACCCTTCGCAGCAGTGCTAGAAGCACCATTAACGCCGTTAGCTGAAGCTGGAGCTGCCTCGTCAGTAGCTAAGAGCTTGTTCCACTTGTTCAGGAGCGTCTGTGATCGCGGCTTGAACTCAAATTCTTCCTCCTTCGGAATTGTCTCCAATTTTAGGATAGCCTTGAGCACCTTGTTAATCTTGGTCGCCCGGATGATGCTGACTTCGAGATCGGGGAAGGTTTCGAGTTTAGCAAGAAACTCTGACATCGATCTCATTTCCTCTTCCTTCGGCTCCTGGTCCCGAATGAGTAGGCCCTTTTGCAATCGATGCCGCAAAAACAAGATCTCCTTCTACGAATTTGTGAGCATAAACTAACACGATAACGATGGGTCGTAATGACTTACCTCCTTGCGTACATGTCTTTCTTCGGGGCTAAGCTCCGGCTCCTTAGGTGCAGAAGCTTCCTTCTCTTTCTTGCTATCAGACTTCTCTTTACTGCCTTTGGCTGACTTCGCTTTGACCTTCACGGCTTTGGAAGAGTCTTTCGTAGATGGCGATTGGACGCCGTTAGCGGCCTTCGGAGTTGACGAGTTAGTCAACTTAATCTTCGGCTTCTTGACGGATTCGGAGCGTTGAGGAGTCTGTATAAGTTAGCACGAGGCTCGAACAGGTGGTAAGTATCCCCTTACATTGGTCTCATCTTCGGCCTTGCGCTTCTTGGATTTGGGTTTCTTCTCAACAGGCTCCGCATCATCACCTTCTTCCGCATCAGGCATTTCGACGTCCCCATCTTCATCTACTGCTACAGCTTCGGCGGCTTTGGCACCCTTCTTTGGTGTTTTAACAGACTTGGCCTTCTTGGCTTCCAACTTCGCTAATCGCTGCTCCTCAAATTCACGGAGCACGTTCTTGTAGTATTCTAGGGAGTTCTGCTCCGCAGCCAATAGGTGGGCGTTTTGTAGATCTTTGCGCATCTTGGTCGTGATCATGCTCGAGACTGTAGTCGGGTCCAGTTCGCTCAGGTCGGAATTGTTTGTCCAGGAACTAGAGATAGTCAGCTTCTAATCACTATCTCCAAGGTTAAATAGTTACCATACAATTCATTGGTGTGCAGATACATGACTGGGAACGTCCGATCTGCAACCCTCTTACCACCATCGGCAAAATCTTCGCGGTAGGTTCCATCGGGACGGGCGGCCGTGACGGGTCTCGTGCTCAGCATGCTCTGTGGTAGCATATCCTCCTCGGCTATGATAATAGGCCACGGAGGGAAGCCCTTCAATTTGGCGAAATACTGTTCACCTGGCTTCGCATCGACGTGTAAAATTTTGGCTCGAGATGCCTTTTTATTTAACTTCTTGCCCTTGGCGTCGCCAGCAGATTTGCGACGCGCCTTAGATTTGTCCCCGGGCGTTGACTCTGTGTCGACCGCAGCACCCTCAGCAGTACCAGCAGCCACATCCTGCTCCACGCGAGAGGAATCTTCAGCAGCCTTGTCCGAATCAGCCTTCGCGTCAACAGTAGGCTGCTCGGTCTTGTCGGCCGTCTGGTCAGGCATCTCGACGTCAGTGTCAGCGGATTTCTCGTCGGCCGGGGCAGAAGCTGGAGCTGTTTCAGTGTCTACGGATACGGCTTCTAGGAATAAGATGTCAGTAGTTGAGCAAGTCAAGATACGAGTAATAAATAGTTGTGATTGTAATTGAAAGATGTAAACAAGTGCGTGGTGACAGCGCTGGACATGTGGTAAAGCATGACGTGTTTACAAGAGGATAACTGGTGTTGCGGTGATGGGGAAGTTTCGGTGGCAATGTTTGCGGGACGCGACTTACCCTTGGCTTCGCTTGGCTTTTCGGTTGAGAGGTCCTCCTTGGCCTGGGCGTCATCGGCAGTAGGCGCAGTTTCTTTATCAATTGGCTTCGCGTCGGTAACAGGCGCGACAGAGTCGGACGTAGTGTCCCTAGGTGCAGTAGAAGCAGCATCGGGGCCCTGCGCGGTAGCAGTTTGCGCGGTTGTCTCGTCAGACATATTGATAATCCACGCGGAAAGTACAGCGATAGGATAGACAATGGGCGCGATGCGAATATGATAAATGTAGAATGACCAGCTGCCGATTAAAAAGTTTTAAAAAAGATTGGTTGCTGCGAAAGTTGTTGGTCAAGAATTGGACACAGCAGAGCAGAAGGTAGAAAAACGCGTCCAGTCAACTTTCTTTAAATTGGGGAAGTCTTAAGAAAGTGACGGGGCTAACAACTAGCAGCGGCTATCGATGAACCGTTGCAATTGAAAGGCGCGATCGGGATGGAGTTTTGTTGGTGGGAAATCGACAGGAGGAGAAGAAAAAAAAGATGGAGGCAGAAAAGTTGATGAATGAATAAGATGGTCGAGAGAAATTTCCCAGGATCGAGATGGGATGGGAAGCCTGTGCTCATCCGAGTAGAATGTACGCCGAGTAGCTTTTCTTAACAGAAAGCACGTGACTTGGATGAAGATGGCGTCTCGTGTTGCGTTAAGGTACAATACTAGGTATGTTAAATGTTGGCGAGGGTAGTAGTGAAGATAGTGGTATTCCGTAGTATCAGTGTGTAGGTATGTACTGTATGATGTAGGTAGTACCTAGTAAGTCTAATGTTAATGTTAGGTAGACAAGGTAGACAAAGTAGACAAAGTAGACAAGGTAGGTAGACAATAGACAAGGAAGGAGAGAGGACAGGCAAAGGTAGGTTATTTCCTTTCCTAGCCTGGCCTGTACGCGGGACGTGGGTCCTCCTTTTTTTTTTTCTTTCTTACCTGCCTACTTGTTTACATGCCCGCTCTGCCGCCCTGCCGCCTGCTTGCCCTAGTGGTCAGATAGGTATCAGATTAGGTAGATTAGGTAGATACGGGTGAGAAGTACCTAGGTAAGGGGCACGTAGGTAACGCCAACCCACCCCCCCGAGAAACACGCCCCCATACATACATCAGTGTTATATACCTACCTAGGTACATATAGAGGTGTAGCTAAGGTAGCCATCGAACCGGCATCGACCTTCATCAGCATAGCCCCCTCTCGTCTCGATTTCCTACATCTATAACAAACACTCCCTTCCCCTCCGCCTTCTTTTCCATCTGCTTCCATTCTCCATACTCGGTGAGCTGAGCCGCGACGACGCCCTCTACGACGCCCTCTACGACATCAGCCCCCCAGATCGCCCGATAGCCTGCCTGCTTGCTTGCCTGCCAACCTAACACCACACCGACGTCCACATAACACATGCTTCAAGTAAGAAAGTGAAAGCGACTCATGTTAGGCACCTTAGAACAAGTAGTAAAAGTTTTGATATATCCCTATTTCCAAGATAATTCACCACGGAACCCTTTAATCGCCTTTGAATGGTTTTCTATATGTACAGTAAGCTTTTCGTACAGCGGATGGATCTGATCTCACACATGGGAAGTTCCACAGGGACATCACGAGGCTTCTATTCATCATCATCCTCCTCCTCCTCATCCGAATCCACATCCATGCCCTCCGCAACCGTGACGGAAAACGTTGGCTCCTGATCCACACCGACGTAGCTGTCACTCATTAAGAATAGCTTCAGATCATGTTGGCCCGGTGTCGGGACTGTGTACTCCAACTTGGTCTTGAGTTGTCGGCCAATCGTGACTCGCCTGATAGCCAGCAGCATCTTCGTGCTCTCCTCTCCAACGACCAGCCACCAGTTCTCCACCTTCTTGGTGGGGTAGAATGGAGCGTGGACTGTCGTGTCAACCTCTCCGTCCTCTTCAACTTCGCGGTCGATCTGGACGTTCATGTACGCCGGCTCTCCAGCACGAATGCTATCCTCATCTATGAGCTCGAACTCAAGTGAGATATCAGGGTATTTATTATTTGTGAAAGCTGCCGCCTGGCCTAACTGGGCCTGCGACAAACCGAGGCGTTTGATAAGAGTACCATAATTAGCATTCTCTTCGGGGTTCATTGCTTCCATGAAATCGAAAATGTCATTAATTCTAGAGCATAACACGTCAGCATCTTCACCGCTAAAATTCTTATTCGGTACATACCCGAACTCGTTCGCCACCTTCACTACCTCGGGCGTAAAATGAGGAATTTGTTTCAAAGGACTGTCACGGTCCCACATGGCCTGGACCACCATCTGTGACATTTCCATGGCATTCATAGCATTTAGATGCCCGTCCGACGACAGAACGTCAACTGTCGCGCTGAGGAGACTCAATACCTTCGATATAATTACTTCTTGGTCTTTAGCTAGATCGATAGGAAGTTGCATTCGGGAAAAGTGTGCTTGTAGTAATACGAACGCCTTAAAATGCGGCGAGTCATATGCTGGTTCGGACATTTTGACTGGGACCCTATCGTAGATTCGTCGAAGCAGGTTGTCTTCGTGCCGACGAATCTGGATCGACTCAAATTCTGTAGCCGACGTTACAATTTCTAATATACCCTTGAGCTTCGTTCTCGCAGTCAATGAAAGCAGGAACGTCTGCATTGTGACGTATGAGATGTTATAGTACGCCGCAATCATAGCCGCATTCTGAGGGGCAACCGAGCCGTCATCTTCATCGAAGTCGATAATCTTAGACTCGGTGAGCTCCTTTAGCGTAGTCTCAACCAAGTCAGAAAGGTAGCTGCTCAGGCCATCATGCGTCGGACTCGTTAAACTGTAGTAACTCGGGTTCGCTAGAAGTCGACGGTAGAAATATGTAAAGGTCGTCCAGTTGATAGCATCATCTGCTGACTCGATCATCTTTGTGCTGACCTCGGTGACAAAAGCGTCGTGCATAAAATTGTGAAGGTGCGACTCAACTGGAAGGGCTTCGTTTAGGAATTTCTTGAAGTATTCTCTCTTGACAGCCGGAACCATGAGGACACCCCTACTACGGCCATCTCGAGATGGTCGTAAAGCTTTTCCGAACATCTGCAACACTTCGCTCAACTGATAATCGACATAACGGTGCTCCCGGCCCTCGAAATACTGAGTACCCATTACCACTACCAGGTGGGCAGTGCAATCCAGCTCCCAACATACGTCACGAGATGCGACTAAGACCTGGATTGCACCTTGTTTGTATAGATGGAGAACAATACGTTTGTCACTCTGGCTGAGAGCTTCATGATAGTATCCAACACCGTGCGATAGAGCTTCGGCTAAAGCTTCCTCGTGAACACGCTCCAAGAGCGGGCGAAGCTGATCAATGTCTACATGCAAAAATCTGTCTTCGTCATCTTCTGCCAGGCAGGCTGCAAGAATGTCACGAGCACTTGACCTCGTTTGCTTCCTGCTTGGCACGAAAACCAGAGCCGGCTGATCAGATGACAACTCAGTAATCGCAAGGTACGCTGGCTTAGCCATAGCAAGCATAAGTGATGGGAAATGAGGAATGGAGAAAGATTGGATACGTAGCTCGAGAGGTACAGGGCGGACATGAGGGCTGAAATTGTATACATCCTTCTTCTTGGCGTCGATCCATTCGCCAATGTCCCGAGAATTCGCAAGTGAAACGCTCAACCCAACAATCCTCATTGCTAGTTGAGCAGTAGTACGAATATAATGCATGCGAGATACTATGATCTCGTAAATATACCCTAGCGGACCGCCAAGCAGATGAAGCTCATCGGCAATGAATAGTTCAACCGTAAGAATATTCTTGCGCCTCTGCCACTGCCGGGAGAGAACATCCCACTGCGTTGGCGTAGCCAAGATGAGATCTCCCTTCTCGAGCAACTTTAGATCTGTCGCCGTTTCTCCAGTAAGTTTAACGATTTCCTTACCGCCACGTAGATGACTGAGTCGCTTGCTCCAGTCCTGATATCTAATGTCGACGATTTCTTGGAACGGCGCGATGTATACAGCGCGGCCAATCTCTGGTTTCGACCATAGGCGCAAAAGGGCGAACTCAGCGCAGACGGTCTTCCCACTACCGGTTGGGGCACCGATCAAGACGTTGTCATCCGTTGTATAGAGGGAATTAAAAGTCTGCGTCTGGATTTTGTTAAAGTAGTTCCAAGACTCGTACAAATTGGAAAAGTCCTTCGCCTTCAATGCAGCGACTGGGAGAGGCTGTAGGTCTAGAAGTTGGGTATGGGGCGGGAATTTCTCAGGCAAAATAAGCTTTTGAAAGGAGACAGCTAACTTCGTCTCTGATTGCAACCATCTATCAGAAATGACAGAAATGAAGTAATTAGGTGGCATAGGATCGGTGATAGGGACTGTAAAGTCGACTAAGTGCTCGTTCGATTCCGACATGGCATAGTCCTTGCGCAAGAGGAATTGGTCATAGAATAAAATATCCTCGCCGTCACAATCTTCGACGATGATCCAGAAACTCTCTGCCGAGCCATGTACTTCGTCATCCCATTGGAAGTTTGGTGTAATAGACAGTTCAACTCGGAGCATGGAACGAGTCATCGGCTGAGCCTGCGCTTGAATCTCAACCCGCGGGAATTTAGATACCAGATCGCAGACAATACGCCCTGCTTTCGGCATACCAAGCAGCTCCCCCATCCGAGGAGGGTCGAGGTCGAAATAGCTGCTCCACGGGATATCCAACCTGTCAGCTTTGGCTATAATATCACGAGAGCATCGAGGAAATTGCCGTAGAGGCGTCATGGTTAGCCACATCCTCTTCTCTGCCATTTTACACAAATCCAGGGCCGTTTTTGCGACGTTGGACCAGCCTTTTTGAAGAGTAATTTCAAAAATAGCGCGAAGGATACGGCCAGCAGATTGCGTAACGTAGACCATATCGGCCATGAGAGCTAGACCCTCAAGCTTGAGACGGCTGATGTACGCTTGTAACAAGACATTAATCTTGCAGTGTGGCTCCTCGATGCTTTCCTTCACGGGAATTGGTATCCGAGCTAAAATTTTCGCCAGTTCTAACTTTTCGTCTTGTCGGACAGGTATATACTTGAACTCAGCACTGAGAGCAAATACTCGGAAAAGCTCAATTGTTGTGATCGAAGGCTGAATCAACTTGTTGTATGTATCCATCGACCCGTGGGTAATGTAGTAGTGGGATGCTATTCTTCCAAGCCCAGTTGCCTTAACCTTCCCAGTCTTCTCATCATAGGTGATTAGATTAGACTTCTTTAGCACAGTGGCTGCTGAGTGTATAAGATCAACTCGCTTTTGTTCCAAAGCCTCGTCATCCTCGTAGTCGGCTCCGACGCTGTAAAGGCCAGGCGATCTTAGCATTCGAACGAAGAGATAGGTGTACCCCAACCATTCTACTCCTTCATCTCGACTTCGGACATTACCCAAGACGATTTCTGCATTAAGATTATCGACAAGCTTACTAGCCAACTGACTCTCGATCGGTAGCTGTTGGTTGAGTAACGACAGATAGTACTGCATTTCACTTTGGGACGTAATAATAATGCCCTCACCGTATGTATCATACTGGGGTCGCCCAGCACGACCCAACATCTGTAGGACATCCTGTGGGCTCAACTCCACCCAGCTACCCTTCTCCGGGGAATAGACCTGCGTGCCTTTGATGATGACGGTATGCGCTGGCAGATTGACACCCCAGGCGAGAGTAGCAGTACAAACAAGGACCTGAATTAGACCGGCAGAAAAAAGACCTTCGACTTCGGATCGGTCGATACGGCTCATACCGGCATGGTGAATACCGAATCCGTAGGGAATAAGGTCCTTCAAGTCGGCATCCGAAATATCATTAACAATCTCATTCAGAGCTTCCCTCGAGCCTGAATCATGCTTCAGGATTTGATTGATGGTCTCCATCTCGAGAGCTTTGTCCCGGATATACTTGGCGGTCTTCGCAGTTTCCTTTCGGGAGTGGACAAAAATGAGCATCTGGTTTCGGTGAGCACCCACGTGCTCGATGACTTTATTATACGTAATATCGTTCATCGTCTTGAGCTGTTTAATGGCCTTTTTCTCAGTAACTCCGATAAACTCCTGTCTCAAAGGACACGGTCTGTAGGAGCCATCGAAGTGGAAAAGTCCCTTAACAGGGTCTACACGAAGGAAGCTAGCCACATCTCTGTAGTTAGGCAGAGTAGCAGACAAGCCGATGAGCCTAACAGGGTCCCCAGTTTGCTCTGTCTTTCTGATGGTCCTGCTGACGATGCTCTCAATAACGGGTCCACGCTCGTCGTGTAGAAGGTGAATCTCGTCGATAATAATCAGCCGTACGAGATTGGTGTATGTCAGATCTGTGGCTTTTCGTGTGATGACATCCCACTTCTCGGGGGTTGTAACAATTATCTGTGTCTCGGAGATTTGTTGCTTAGTTAGCTGGCGATCACCAGTCAATTCGGCTACCGTAATTCCATATGGTTTGAGGCGTGCACCAAAATTTCCAACCTGCTCCTGGACCAGAGCCTTTAAAGGCGCAATGTATACAATCTTAAAGGCATCCAAGTCAATATCTCCCGTTCGCGGATCCCTATGCTTCCAAAGCTCCCGTAGAATGGTCAGCATGGCTACGTTCGTTTTACCACTACCAGTCGGTGCGCAGATGAGCATATTTCCATCGTCTTCGAACGCGGTCGGGTAGCACTTGGTCTGAATTTTGTTCAGAGATTTAGCTGAACTGAAAGGCACACGTGCCCATTCGGGCATATCAGTGATGGGGATGTTGGTTTCATCTACTTGGTTCCGTTTCTTAGGTGGGGGAACATGGATTTCCTCGTAGCCTTTGAAGGTCCGCTTGGTCGAGCCTTCGGGAAGTCTAACTTTGGGATTTGTCATAAGATGATTGCCTTGGTCGAATATGAGATTTTCGAGATTGATGAACTTCCGTGGCTGAAGTCCGCCGACTAGTTGACCTTCCGCTCGTTCAGCCTTTGGTGCTGTGCTGAACGATGCCGGTACATCAATGTCCATCTTGATCTCCATCTTCTTCGCAACATCACCGGCTTTTTTACCTCGAAGCTCATCCAGGATCCATCTGACGCCTTCGGAGGCCATCTCTCGCTCGATAACACCCCTTTCCTCATCACCCTCTGCTTTGGCCAAACGCGTGAGCCATACGATCTTTTCTCGGTTTTCGATAAGCTTCTGAACAACTTCATGATGTTCATAGTCGAGAAGCTCCATCAACTCGTTTTCGACCTCTCTTAGCTGCTTCTCGTCCCCACCGGGCTCGTCAGGCTCTCCGGAAAGGATATGTAACGCTTGAGCGGTCTTCTCGTGGCGGATATGATCATCAGTGTAGATATTTCCAATCTCCCTTTGTAACCAGTAGGCGTCAATCTGGCGCGCAGGGATGTAGTTTTTTTCCTTAGAAGACCCTCCGCGTTTATTATCAGGCAGGCCAGAATCAATTACCATTTCCTCACCATCGGCCAAGCCCGCCTCTTCATGATCTCGGTCTTCTCCGGCGCCTCCAGCCGTCGCCTGTTCCTCTAGACCAGCTAAGTCCTGCTCATCTTTATCGAAGACTGCTTCATCATCTGAAGAGTCGTCGTCTCTGATTTCGTTGACCAAAGCTGCTTCTTCGTCCTCCTCTTCATCATCGAAAACAACGGCGACACCCTGACGTTCATCGAGTTCTTCATCACCTTCGGCGGCACCTGCTCCTGTATCCATATCGTCGTCGTCATTTTGGGTATCATAATCTGTAATTTTCTTTCCGAGATTGACCAACTCGTTGAACTGCTTAGGATTTAAAGTTGCACCTAATAGGTCGTCGATTTCCTTTTTCTTGTCGAAGTCCTTCATATCCTCATCTTTAAGATATTCTAAGACGGCGTCTGCTGCACTCAAAACAATCTCATGAGATACATCACCCAAATTACTCCTTACAACGTTTAATATGAGGTCATAAGTGGCACGAGTAGCCGGTATACGCGGTCGGTATCTAAGGCCTTCGACTAGCAGATCTGTCTGTCCGAGGATACCAGTTCCTCTCATCTGCGACGGGTCACCTTTACCCTTTCTTTGTTCGCGGGCTAGGATATCCTTGCCTTCTTGTACGTTCCCCCTTTCGATGTCTTGCAAGCCTGTGGCCTTCTTCTGTTTGGGTGCAGCGTCGCGCGCGACTCTGGAGCCCATGTCGTTGATCCTCAGACGACCTGCAAGAGACTCGGGGTCGCCAGTAGCCTCGTCGGTTCGTCGCGTAACAAACCGTCTGTCCGCCTGGAGAACCAGGTTGGACATAGCCGAGTACTTGTACTGCGACACATCTCGGTGGTGATCCGCCATCTTGGGGATAGTTCGTGTTGAAGAGCTTGCTTGTTGACGGCAATACTATAGGGTGGCGGGAAGACGAGTATCGGCAGGTCCAATTTCATCAAATGGACAAGGGCGCCGCGCGTGTCTGCAGATGTAGCATTTAGAATATGCTATGCAGAATGAACGAGGTTTTTTTTTAGTCCTAGGATTCCGCTATATTAAGTTTCGATGTTCCTCGGCGGGCTTAAGTGAGAAGTGCTGCCAATTCGCCTTGGATGGGAAATTTATGAAGCTAGATCTTTTCGCGTTCTTCGATAACTTTAGCTCGAAGGTACCTAAGCTAAAACTTCCAAACAGTGTTACGTACAGTGTATGACCGTATTGTACGTCTTTTAGGCAAGAGTGGGGCATGTATGGATTATTGAAAGATGAATAATACCTAATTAATACATGTAGTTAAACGTACATTGTACAATCTAAGTACCTCCTAACCTGAGTACTTCCATATCTTCATCTTATTAAAGAAATTTGTAAACAAAGCTGCACATTTGTATAAAAGAGGTATGGATGCATCCAGCTAGCTATTTGTGCTCGATAGTTAGTATCTAAGGTCCACTTGGAATTTACCTATTATTGTACATACTAGATATCAGTTTTGTAAACGAGTCAGTCTTGTAAATCAGCGTCAATACCCAACACAACTCAAGTCTTAGTCTCCATGGACACTATGGATAAGAAATTGTGCGAGCAGACTCGCGAAGCTCTTAATCACAGGATACGTCCTCGCGATGAGGTTACTGCTGTGAGACGGCACCTAGCTCATGGTTTAGCTCAAAGTTTAGGGACTGAGCAGCTCAGCAGTCCCTTGTCTCTGGTTGACTTAGAAACTACCGTCACATCATCCGAGGCATTGCAGGGCACTTATCGAGAGTATGTCGAGGCAGCTCGCAGAAACATTGAAATACGGTCTAGCTTTACGGCGCTACAAGAGGAGCATGATGCAGCGAATGCAGCTCTCCCATCTCCACCTGAGGAAGATCAACAGGCACAGCTCCTCCAACTCCAAATCGAAGTCAATGCTTTAGAGCAAGAACATGAAAGACTAAGCATAGTCGACAAGTATCTTGAAGAACTCAATCAGCAACCCGCGGCAGCTCCAGACTTCTTAGATCCAGATGTCATGTTTAAAACCTGCTCTCCTCTCCCCGAATTGCCCAAGGAACTTATGGAGGGTTTCACTCAAGACCGGGACGCCCCAAACCGCGAGATCAAGGCTCTGCTTGCGCGGCTCCAGTCGGCAGTCCTACGCAATAAACTATTAGCACAACGAGAAAAACAAAACTTCGAGAAATTAAAGGCTAAGAATCCAATCGATCCCGGACGCCTTCCGCCGGAAGTACAATTACAGGCACTCAACGCCGTCAAGGATAGTCTCATCAACTGGATCGAGACCATGCTAAGCAAAGCCGGCGGTGAAGAGGACGAACCAAGTTCCGAGTCGCCAAGCAAGCCGCGGCATAAAGATGAAAAGTTCGACCACGAGGCGCATATGGCCGAGATCCAAAGAGAATACCAACAGCACGTCGACCTCCGCAAGGAAATCATGACTTCTATGGCTCAGTTAGAGCAGTTGAGTCTTCAGCGGCCACAGAAACAAAAGCAGCCACAACAGTTCCTACCCGAGGAACCTATATCCAGCAACACTAGTAGCGCAGCCTCCGAGGCGTTCCTACTAACACCATACCTCGAGAAATTACAAGCTATCTCGCGCGAGCAAAAGGGCCTCATCCAAGAAAAATCCCACATCAACGCCTCCCTCACCAAACAGCAACAAGACCTCAACAAGATCCTCGACCACCTGGTCGAAGAGAGCCACCTACTACCCAAGTACCCAGCCAAGCGGGCCGAGAAGCCGCGGCAGAGCTTCGGCTCCGTCACAAAGGGTGTCAGCAAGGCCAACGTAACGGACCAGATCGAGCCCTGGATTTCCGCGGCGCACTCGGCGCAGATCGCCACGCTCGAGGCCGTCTTCGAGAAAGTCGAGGAGGGCCAGGTGGCGGCTGAAGACGCCATGCAGGCTCTGGATGAAGTCCGCAAACTGCTTAATAAGGAAGAGGCTGTGCCGGAACAGTCTCGTGGAGAGGAGAGTGGTGGTGCTGAGGGTGACATGTGGATAGGAGAGGACGAGGGGAACAGCGGGGCGCGTGTCAGGAAGAACAAGGAGAAGAAGGCAGAGAAGCCGAAGGGACAGAGCATCTACGCGAAACTGGATGGGAATCTCGGGCTGATAAATAAGTAAAGGGCATGGTCATTTCACCACAGCTAAGATCTATCCGGACATCACCTTGTAAATATAGTCAAAGCCGTATTACCGAGGATCTTCATAGTAAATACATCCGTGTTTTGTACACCCAACGCCGCATGCTATGACATTCACCACGTACTGCATTATATTCCCTTCTAGTAGGAGTCTTTGGGTGTTATTGTTCTTAAAAAGCTTGCGTTTGGCTCTTTCC
The DNA here is from genome assembly GCF_022478715.1 of Daldinia decipiens. Taxonomy (NCBI): domain Eukaryota; kingdom Fungi; phylum Ascomycota; class Sordariomycetes; order Xylariales; family Hypoxylaceae; genus Daldinia; species Daldinia decipiens. The sequence continues at coordinate 946,653 of NW_026054547.1, forward strand.
AGCTAGTATGTTCGATATTCTCAGAGCCAGGTCTAGAATAGACAAATGCTCATCAGCACCATCCACTAATCGTTTATCCACCTCCGAGAAGACAAGGGCTATCTTGTTCTTCGCTATATCGGGGACCATCTCATCTTGGATGACAGCTTGGTATAACTGTAGACTCCCGTTAGTAGACCAACAATACTAGGAAGGAGGGGGCGATATTACCTGAGAGAGGACCTGTCCAGCACTCCATCCATCCGCAACCATCTCTTCCACGACCTTGGCGATGGCCTGATAAGTCGCGCCAGCAGATTTAGGTTGCATCGCCTTCAGTAATGAGGAGATAGTCTGGTCTGGTATCACACCAGCAATCTCTTCCACAATCTTCACAGTGACAAGCCCAACGTCGTCATCCACGTCCATCTTATCTCCTTCGTCATCCCCCTTCTCAATAGCACCGACCAGCCTCGCCGCACTCTGTAAGAATGTAATCGCCTTTCTCAAATCGCCCTCGCTGCATTTAATAAGCGCATCAACGGCGCCCTCTTCCATTCTGACACCCTCCTTGCTGGCGATCTCCTCCAGGCGCTTCTTCGCATTACCCTGATCCAAACTCTTGAACCTAAACTTGCTGCATCGACTCGCCAGGGGGTCGATAATTCTAGTGACGTAGTTGCAGATTAGGCAGAATCGCGTGATCTTGCTATATGTTTCCATTGTTCGTCTGAGGGCGCTCTGGGCATCTTGGGTCATACTATCCGCCTCGTCGAGAATGATGATCTTGAAGGGTGGACAGGGGTAACGGCTCTTGTATCCCGCAGGTGGGTTCGTCAATTGCATACGTGCAAAGTCCTTTACCTTCTCTCGTACGATGGAGATTCCTCGTTCGTCGGAAGCGTTGAGTTCGAGGACACGGGACTTTATCATCTCGGGTCCGTACAGCTCTTTTGCGAGGGCGAGGATCGTGGAGGTCTTACCCGTTCCGGGAGGACCATAGAAGAGCATGTGAGGGAGCTAGAAGTTTATTAATACTACAAGCACGGGCTATTTTACATATTTTTATATAAGTATAGGTCATGGGCTTACATTAGAGGCTTGAAGCGTCCGCTGGAGGATGTTCACCGTATGATCCTGAGCCGTGACATCGCTTAAGGTTTTCGGACGGCTTATTAAAGACGAATTAGCCCCTCTGTCACTGTCTTCTTTCAACAATTCGACCTATAAAGGGACATACTATTTTTCCACCCATGGCTGCTTTCTGGTGTTCTGCTTAGACTCTTCTACTTTGGACGTTGTTGCGCTGTTAGCCGCGGCTGCTTTGCGCGCCTTTAGATCGAAGAAGCTGGCCATATCGTAGTTCAGTCAACAGTCAACAGTCAAAAGACTATATAGTCTAATATGGGTATCTTGTCGAATTCGATAAGGACTGGCTTCTTGAGTGCCATAAATAGTTGCACAGAGCTATATTAATTAAACCTAGTCCAAGGCGTCCAACATAAAAAAGGCCCCACCGACGCGTAAGGAACGCGCTTTCGATTTGCTCGACGTCAATTAAAAGACAGGATAGGAAAGCGGTGTAGCCCGGGTACCTAGGTACACGCAGAAGTATTCACTCCAGCTACAGGCACTACGATAACGATAACGATAACGATATTGATTTGCTCCCCTCTCAAATGAAATATAACCTAACCAGGTACTTAAACTTTAGGTTAGGTATTCAACCTCCTCATCAAGGCAACATCATAGGTCTCTACCTGATATAAATAACTATAGCACATTCATACATATCATTTACCTTGCTTCAATCTTTAATCCTCAATCCCGTACATAAACTACAAAGCCCTTGTCATTATTGTGCTTATACGTGCTACGCTCTCTTGAAATGCAAAATCAGAAACAGTGTTTTCAATACCCCTTCGCACCAATCTATGCAGCCTGCACCAACTGCTTCAATCTCTTTTCCATAATATCGCGCCCCTCGTTCGTCTCCCAGACCTGATGCGGCGCCTTATTAACGATATCCCAGTGCTTCAACTTGTGCGTGACATGGCTGAGATCCCTCTGCTTATCTTCCCATCCGCTGTCTTTACGGATCATGTCCCCGGAGCTGATTACACTCAACGGGACGTCCGGGTTTTGAATTGCCGCGCTGCTAGCCAGATCACGTTTCGACAACGTATCGGCTACCAGATTTTCTTGCAACTTGGCAAACACATATTTCCCTGTCTGGTATGCGGATTGCCCCCATACACGGTCTTCCTTGGTTCGGCCTTTGAAAAGGGCTCCAGGAATGCGATCAAGACCAAGCGGCGATATTATACCCCGTATCCAGAGTAAGAATCCTCGGCTAGGTGAACCTACGCCGTCAAGGTCGTCTTCGTGGAGTGGATCGATGAAAAGCAGCCCTTTGATGTCGCCACCGTGTCGAGCAGAGAAGATGCGTGAATATACGGAACCAATACCAGCACTCGCGAGGACTACCAAACATGTTAGTGACAGTTATTGAACAGAGTCTCGAATAGGGACTTACCCCAAGGACCATCTTCTCCAGCTCTAGCCAAAGCTTCACTAACAGCGTCGACTGCCATTCCAGCAGACAGGGGCGAAGGCGCGGTATCGCTCTATTGCGTGTCAGTAATCAGATAATAGTCATCAGCCACTACCTACTTACCCAAGCAAGTCCGGGACGATCAACGAAACAGTATCGACTAATAGATCCGTTGTTGACTGCATTTTCGGCAAATTGCCATAGGCCATCTTCAACTGGGCTTTCCCCTCCTTCTAGTAAAACGGTTGGTAATTTGTTACCGTTCGAATTGGTCTTGTTCCCATGGCAGTAGACATGCATCATGTATTTGTCTCCATCTACCCAGAACAACTCCCCTGGCGGTGCTAACCCAGCATCGAGGCCTCGGATGATAAGAGTACAGGTAGTTAGAAGGACGGCAAGGCCAAGTATTACCATGGAAATAGTAGACAACAGAACAGCAGTCCACTCGGTCAAAGTGCGACGCGTCTCAGACCGGCCAGTCAGCCGTTGTTCCTCTTCATTCTTACCCCATTTGACCAAGCGATCGGTGAGTAGGGTCCAGAGAGCCATAAGAAACGCCCCTGGATTATATCGTTAGTCTTGAACCCCCTATTCTCGGTAGAGTACAGACTTACATAGGACGCTGACCATTCCTACCCAGCCTTCTTCATGTCTTGTCTTCTCTACGGACAGCAGTAAGATAGTATTGACTAACAACAACGCTCCTAAAACTACACTCAATATTCGAACCGGTTTTGACGGGATAGCGAAGAATATGAGTGTGAATAACAGGTTCGCCAGCGTTACACTAGCATAGCTAAAGGCGAAGAAACCCGATCCCCTCGTATGAAACCCCGGGGGTGTAACGAAGGTCGAGATGAGTAGGATGATCCACCATGCGAAGGTGAGAATAGCAAAGAGGATGGTAAGATATCTGACAATTCGGATACTCCATAGGTTATACGGCGAAACCTAGCAGCATATGAGTATTAGATGTACACAGAAACATTGAAAGTATTGCCTACCGCTGGATCATCCGGACTCAAGTAATTGGTGCTGTCGACTCTATTCGGCAGCAAACGAGTATGCTCGCTCGGCGCAGTTTCTCGTTCCTGATCCAGCGAGTCCCGCGGACTGTCGTCCTGGACCCTGGACCCTCCCCAAAGTTTATTCATCCTGCAGCTTAAGCGCTCTCGGCGCAACGCTGAATACTCTGATAGGATAAAGATATATCAACAGCGTGTAACAGGAGCTACGCGCAGGTTAGTAGGGAAGTATGGGTATTAGTTAGTTATATTAATAATAAATAATCTTTCGATTCGGCATCCATCGTCCATTAATTATAACAGGGAAACAAAGAGTTGCACCCATTTTACACCAGCTTACCACAGGAATATCTGCTCCGGCTGCCAAAACGACTCGCGTTATATATACGTCATGACTATTGCATAGCTCTCGATTAGCCCCACATTTCATGATCAAGCTTGGTGGACAGGGAGCTGCTTTCGCCGCAAGTACGGACTAGCACCGAGGCTAATTGGGACAGCTTCAAATCAATTTCTGGTCACCTGGCCTTTGATAATTGTATGATGATTTACACTAACCTACCTAAGGTTAGAGATACATATCATGTCATACTTTTCACCTTAGTCAGTTATCTTATATATGTACGTCAGAGACTATTAGTATATATTATCGTATAGTTATTTCTTATTACTCTTATCAATAGCGACATAATTTGTCTCTCACAATTACAAGCGAGCTATAGTACAACTCATCTACGAACTTTATTGTAACTTCACATCCCAATACAGCCTTATTATCATATTGTCGCAAATAACAGAATTAAATGCAATATCTAGACATTTTCAAACATCTATACTCATAAGGCAATATCGTAACCTAGTCATTTATATAAATACCATTAAATAGCTTCAAATTATCTCATCTCATATCACATCACATTGGATCATTTCATACCCCACCACAATATCCATAACAAACTCATACATAATGCTTCTCACCACCACGAAGCTCAATCCTAACCCTCTAGCAGGTTCCTCTTCTCCGTAGCATTCTTCTCGAAAGAAACAACAAGCACCTCGCCCTTCTTCTGGTCCGGGAAATAAGGCGCCAGCTTCTCCGTAACGTTCGTAGCAGCAGCGGCTCGCTGCACGACGTAACTAGCCTTCTCCTCGCCAATCGTCAGCGACCTGGCCTTGACCTGGCCCACGGGGCTCATCTTGATGTCTCTGATGACGAACCGTCCCGCGCCGTTGACAGGGCCGGCGCAGTGGATCACAGCCGTCAAGTCGACGAACAGATCCTTCTTGACCTTGGTAACGCCCGCCTCGTTCTCCGAGACGTGCAGGCTCCACGGGCCGTAAGTCTTGTAGTTGGGGTTGCTGACGCCGATGTTGTACGTGGGCGAGGACTGGAAGCCGTCGGTGCCGGTCCAGGAGGCCGGGGTGCCGGTCAGCCAGCGCACGGTGCAGTCGGCATTGCTGAGGACTTGGCTGTCGCCGACCTGGTTGACGTAGCCCATAGCAAACGTGAAGTCGTACTGGATGCTGGGGCACATCTTAACCTTCTTCTGGACCATGGCGGCCTCGCAGCCCTGGCTCGGCAAGCTCGACATCTCCACGGAAATGGCCGAGTCGCTCTTCCCGTTGGCCAAGTAGTTGACGCCTTCGAACTTGATCTTGTCGTTCAAGGCGCAGCCGGGGTACGCCGCCATCGTCCAGTTGGCGAAGCTGGGCCACCAGCTGGTGAAGTCGCCGTTCGTGACGCTCTGCTCGGGCGTACACTCGCCCGGCTGGGGTGCGTAGCATCGGCCGTCGAGGCAGAAGGATGGGTTGCAGACGTTGCCGCATTTGCCGCAGTTGTTAGGGTTATTCCTGAAATCTAAACATGTGCTACCGCACTGGTCCTGCGGACATCCGCACTTTCCACCATGGCTAGATAAATGTTAGTATACGATATTTAACAGGTGGACGCAGATTCACATACCACTTCGAGTTCGGGCCACACTGTCTTCCACAGTTTCCGCAGTTGGCGTCGTCGTTGCCGTGGATATCAGCACAATAGAAGTTTCCATTGTTGTAGACACACGTGTCGGGAGGGCTGGAGCAGAAGCAGCGGCACATGGCAGCCTGCGACTTGTAGAAGAGTTCGCGACCCTTGCTAGTCGCGGCAACACCGGTGAAATAGCTTGCCTGCGCGGCACATGCGATGGCAGGAATTACCTCCCACCAGCTTTCGAAGGCATCCAGACATGAAAGGATCATCATTGTACCAAAGATGCCGTTACAGCTCTGCCAGCCGTAGTCCTCGCATTGGTCGTAGCAGAGACTTTGGACGGCACACGATCCGTCGAAGTCGAACGGGCTGATTGACCAGTATTCGCTAAGGCTCTCGCAGAAATTACCTTGGCCCAGCTCGTAGCCTTGCTTTGTCTTGGCTACTAGGTTAGGAGGCGAAGAGGGACACTTGGGGGCAGGACCGTCGGAGTATGAACGCTTCGCAAGCCTTTCTGCTAATTGTTTGTTGCGCCTGCGGTTCTTGCGTTCGCTATTTACCGCAGGGATGCTCTTAGGAAGGGCCTTCATGTTGTTTGCAGGTTTCGCGGCCTTGGTCAATTTACTCGATGCGCCGTCGGTACTCCAGGTGTACCCAGAGCCACCTTGGGTGATCGATATGCGGCCATAGCAATCGACGTTGAAAATGGTGGTGACACGGTTGTTCTTGAAACTAGTTCCTGTAGATGCTCCCACGAGAACGATGGCTCCAGTATTGGTCATGGCGACAAACTGAGGTGTAGCCGACCCAGCATATACCATATCGTAGACGTTTGAAACACCCGCTGCCGTTTTGAGGTAGAAGCCAGGCACGGTAAAGGTCTCAGGGTTGAGCATTGGGTCGTCAGCAGCAGGCGCCTTAGTGGGTTGTAACAGAGGGCCAATCGAACTAGATGTCCTGCTGACTATCGGTACGAAGTTTTCATTGAGAACGGTCTGTAGTAGATTAGCTTCAAGAACCTTCACATGGGTGAATTACGTATTAACTCACGAACTGTGCCTGGGACCCGGGCCCTACCATGCACGGCGCAGATGGTAAAGCAGTTGGCTGGGCAAGACCTGTTGTGATCGGAGGTGATCCCTCGGCAATCACGGTAGGTAGGTCGAACTGCTCGTATGTGTACGTCGATATGAAATCATCATCATCATCCGGCGTTACTAGAGGTCCGGATGGAACATATGGTGGACTGTCAGTTGTTAGAGCGACTGGGGCTGGTTCTGACGTGAATGTCACTGCTTCGTCTACAGTACTGATCGTAGGGACGGCACTAGTAGCCAACGAGCCTGAGAAGACCAGAGAGGGGCCCTATAAAAAGAAAGAATGGTTAGTCAAACTTATTAACAAGTGCTATATTCTCTATATAGAGAATAAGGTATTTTTTTCTTTTTGTAAATTTGCTTACCGAGTTTCCAACCGCTCGTGGGCAGTTGATATCCCAATAAATGTTCACATTTTTCGGGTCTGGGCTGAAGTCTTTGACCAAAGCCTTTTTATATAGACGGCACTTCCCACCGGTTGCAAGTTCGATAGAGTAACTTTGACAACCCGATGTCTTCTTGCAAAGTGCAGAGCATCCCTTGAAGGTGTTGTCGGCAATCCCGTTAGAAGTCGAGAATGCCGGAGTCAGTAACCTAAAGCCATTGACCTCGCACATGTCAGTGCTAGTCGCGCAGGCTCTGTCGTAAAAAACGTTGTTCCCGGGCAGGGATTGCGTTATGATCTTGATACTATAGAGTGGTTAGTCCCGTCATATGTTCCCCTTGGATATAGTATAGAGTAAACACTTACACAGGTAACAGATAGAGGCGGCAGTTGCCATTTTCGACTGCGTAGCTCTGGCACAGAACCTTTGATGCACACAAAGCACCGCATTGAGCTGGAACCGCGAAGCTTGCTTGTTGGGTGCTGTAGTAGGCTGCAAGGATACGATTGCCCTTGATGCCACATTTTGCGGCTCGTTTATCTAAGACATCTTCGCCGAGGGCCAAGCAGAGTGACACTGTCAGCGTCAGGAAGAGAAGAAGACGCATGTTGTACCGAAGAGAAGACTGGCTGCAGCAGAGTTTCTCTTTGCTTGTCCGTACAATAACATCGGGAATATGATGGGAAACATGGTGCTTTTTGAGTCCAGCATCTTCCTCGCCAAATCATGGTACTAGTCCACTGGCGTAGGAAGCGATTCAAGACTTTGGCCACCCGACAACTATGATATCCAGCGTATCTAGAGAAAAGCCTTCTGGACTCTCTTCAGCTCCAGTAGCTGCGTGCTAGACATGTTTAGGATTCCTATTTGGGCATATACCCACCCAGTCGAGTGCAAGCGCGGCGCGAAGATCTAATAGCGTCTATACTACAGCGAGGCACGACATACGACAAGGAGCAGATCAGCTACCTCGGTATAAACTAAGAGGGACTACCCGAGTCTCTCACGCATAGCGTCTACCGGCGATTCCTGCTTCCGGCACCAGAAGTGTAGGCGATCTTCCCAAATGACGTGAACGACTATATTATATTCAGTATTCAGGTATTTGATTAGGAGTATATAAAAATCAAAATTAAAATCGAATTAAAGAATATCAATTCATATAGGTATATGATTTACCAAATATGATGGACTCACTTCGTCGCGATACCTTTGAGTTGAAGGTATGTACTATAGAGACTCGCGCGAGACAACACCCGTCACCCACAAAAGAGCATGCTTACCTAAATCAAGTATTGTTTTACCCTCGAGCATTGTGATGATTTACTCTCGCTTAATAGTCTAGCTCTTCTGTGTAAGCGAATTTCTATAGGATGTGGTGCGACGGGCGGTGATAGTGTCCTTTTCTCTATTAGTATACTTGGAGTTATTGGGCTCAAAGGCAGACTATACTTCAGGCACAACGGCTGACCCGCTGATCTAGAACCCAGGGGCGTGGAACGTAGAAACTCAGCCGTAAGTTTGAACACCCCGCCACCTCTGCAAGACTAGCCTCAGTCTACCAAACAAATCTCCGATAGTCTTGTCAAGAGGGCTGATGTTGTCTAGACTCTAGATATTGATGATAAACGCTAAGAGATGCCCAGTGGCTGCACCGATTCAGGGCGCTCTAAACTACCTACTTAAGTATCTTGGCTCAACATCCGGACATGATAGTATGATGAATTGTTCGGTAGCTGAACCAAGCTGAGCTGTGAAGGTCTAGACCCGAAGACGCATTTTAGTACTACGCAACGTGGAACGATGCGACGTTCTTAGTGCGGCTCAATTCCGGACAGAGCTGTCTATAAAAGTCGTTACGATCTGAATATGTAGTAACATCATATTCGATGAAAAATGCAGAATAGACGGTTCTAGATCTAGTACCGTTTAGCGTGAAATCGGATTTGCAAGCGAATGAGACTCTTAATTGTCAGATTGACCACTTGACCGTTTGACCAAAAGGTATCTTGTAATGCCTGTAGCTGAGTATGTGGCTGACCATATGACCTTTGTGGCTTATGTAGGTGCTGCCGGACTAGATAATAGGTACCTGGTTAGGTTACCTACCATTCTGTTTCCTTATCTTCCAACGCCAATCCGCAGATGATATTTACGCTCCCAGCACTTAAAAAAAAATCCCAACCCCGTTTCATATTAGTATTACTGACACCCCCCAGATATATAGGTGGGCATACGATAAGGGTCATAGAATATCCTACCCCGACAAGCAAGATGTTAAGAATATGCCTTGAGCGGATAATATCATCTCGAGAGGAGGCAATCACCGGCCATAAATCAGACGGCGTATCGAGGTTGAGCAACGGTAGCAGTTCGTAAAGACACTCGATATCAAATAATCGGCTGTCTACATCGTCATTATTCGACAATAAAAAAAGCCTTGTGCAGCCATGCCTTTGGTTAAGATGCTTGAATGGCTTATTATCTAGCTCCGTCCTTAAACTAAGCGATGCGCTTAGCTGTTTGAGCGCCAGCTCCCCAGTGTGTGCCAGCCCGCCTAGGATTCCGATAAATCGCACTTCCTCTAGAGTGATCTGACCGAAGTATGGCTTGTAGACAACATCATGGTAGACGTCCTCCAAAGCATACATAAAGCCGGTTCCAACTTGGATTTCGACAGCGAGACCTTTATATTCCGAAAACTGTTCATCGTCTTTCTTCAGTTTGCATCGTAAGTGGAGTGATTTGAGGCCTAGAGGCCATTTTTCATCGTTTCCGTTTTCACGATTTCTCTTGATGTCGCTCCAATCGATGATACTCCTTTCCAAATCCGAGCAGGAGATGTCGTCCCATGGGTTGAGATACGGATCGAAGGTTTCCTGAATCATTCGACGCACTTTATACTGATCATTCGGGAACGTAAGCGTAATGCGGACACCAGCAAGATCAATCATATCGTGCTTTATCTCCTCCCAATCTTGGTATGGTTGCGCTCTTCGATTCTGCCTCCTCCTAATTGAATCCTCGAGATTGCTTTGCGCCTTCGGGCGGCTCTTGACCGTGTGGCGAATATTACCCATCTTCAGCTTATTTGTGCAGATTGCTTCCGTGTGTCTCGCGAGCTTCTCATATTTATCCATCTCTTCCGGCCAATGTGCCACGAAAGAATCAATGGCCGAACTTTTTTCCTTCTGGGTACTCGCCATATCCACTGCTGCCAGATGGGGATTTAAACACAATGGGTGAATAATGCAAGTATATTTCGACTGGAATTTGAATTCAAAAAGTCTCTAGTATTTGAGAAGTTCAACAAGTATCTAGGCTTACAGCCGTTGTTGTCGGGATTCTAGATGAGACATCTAGAACAAAGACCATGTTTAGTATGTATAGGCATAGATCCTCGTAGATAGATTAGAGGAGTCAATATTGCCTTAGCTCGTACATGTACTTCTGTTCTTCGAAAACGTTTTGACTCTGGGTTCTGGATCTGTAAGCGTAGAAGTGATCCCTTCTTCGAGTATCAAAGTGACACCTAATCATTGAACTCCAAAGGCTTGGTTATTGTAGGCTCGACTACCGCAGATATCATCCAGCAAACGAGTGCTCAGTATCATACGCCTACATTTGTGGTGCGTCAGACACCCTTGCATGGTTTGTTAAACCTGGAGTGGGCTTTGCAGGTTCGTCAACAGCTCAGGTCTCGTTGCAAGCATATGAAAAATCGCCACCGTCGACTTTCGATCGTCTCGCAGCTTCTATTATACGTTTAGCATAGAAAAGCCGAGTATGGCATCACTCTGTTCGAACCCGTTGCGTTTCGCTCCGCAAGAGTTCTTAGTTTACTCGGCCACGATGCACAGATACGTCAAGTACTACGAGTACTCCTTAAAGGATATAGACCTCGCTCTCCGGGGTGACGATATCAACGACCTGCAAATATGGCGGCGAGCATGTCCGAGAGCGTCTTTCCAGGGAACAGTGGTTTTTGGTTGTACTTTGCGGTTGCTGTGCCACTTTTACTCCCCGTTCTGGGAGCGACCTGGTTGATACCTTCAAGAGCTTATTTGGCTAAACGAAAACAGAAAGCGTTGAAATAAGTGGCATTAACTTAGGGTAGCTGCATTGACTACTCGTATTTAATCAACTGTATATTTATATCAGAGGTCAAGTGCTTAATAAGACCGATAACTTGCCTAATTTAATTTGTCTGCTCTTTACTTCTTCCACCAATGTTCTAGCTAGCTCCCATGTAAAAGAATGAACGTGAAAATTCAGTTGCAAGATCTCATACCTGGGCACTTGTAGGTTCGAGTATAAAAACAGAATTAGACGCCGTAAAGTATAGCAACAATTAATCCATTGTAACATGTCGTTCAACCCGCGTGTATCGTTTAGAACGGAGTTTGTTTAGTTGGTTATTACTGTGGAACCTCTCTCGCAGTACCAAAGGCAATGCTACTGGAAGCCGAATAGCAACTGGAGCTCGATTTCGAGCCTTGGTAGGTTTCATAAGACCCGGTGCCTGAACGTCTCATCCTTTTCCGTTGTTCTGCCTGCTTCAAAAACATCTCCTCGGGATCAGGCCCCGAGCCGACCGGCTTAATCGCATTCGGTGAAAGGGTACCGGTTGGCAGGTGAAGCTTAGCGCTCACTTGAGGGCCATCAAGAGAGAGATGAGCCTTGTCGTAGGTTTCCTTCTTAGACTGTTTCAAAGCCTGAGCCGACGGTTCCGAAATATTAACCCAACTCTTGAGTAGAGAGATCCAGCGGCTTTTACCATCCTTCTTATTATGTTTGGCTAATTCAGTCGGCGGATTATTGAGTTTTCTGTTTCTCGCGTTCTCGAGAGTATCGCGGTCCACCCCGCTATGATCGTGCGGGGTTTTCTTATGGTAAATAGGGTCCATTCCAAGAGACTCCATTGCTCCTGTGACTTGAGATACTAGTGTTCCCTCTCCTTGTCTTATCGATGCATTTCCTTGAGAGTCCATTACTACTGGCGAGTGCACATATCTTGTGGTTATGATTGGTAGCTTAACTGTGGTATCGATGAGTGGAACCCCTGAACTTGATGCGGGTCGATCAGGGCTATCGGAGGGCAAAGACATGAGCCTGGATGTGTCTAGCGATGCAGTTGTTTTATGTTGGCCGGATGAATTCCGTTTAAGACGGGATGTGATAATGGATGTCTGAGGAAAGATATGATCTCCTAATGACTGGCCCTTGGCCAACTTTAAAGCCTTATCTTTCAGCCCGCCTTTCTCAGCACTCTTCTAAAGGCGTGAAGAATCTTGGGCTTGAGACGAAGCTGGATTTAAGAAAGTGGTTCGGCGTAGCTTCTTTCTTGGTACGGAATCTTCCTGCGATAGTGACTCTCGGTCAAGTTGCTCAGACGATACGCCAATGCCGAACTCTTTATTTCCGTCACTGTCCTCGTCATCTAACTGAGAATAAGACTCCGTCTCGGACCTGAAGGGAAAGGGATCATCGAGCCCAAGGGGTTTCGATTCACGTGTTCTGGAAACACTATCAGGAGAGAAATTGCAAAGTTCACCCAGCTGATCCCAGGCCGTCTGTTGAGCTATTGGTAACGATGGAAATGGTGACGGCTGCCTTAGGATTCCGACATTGATTGGATAGGAGAAATTACGCAAGACAGGTGGGTTGAAACGTTGTGGTGTTATGGGTGTCTCTGTTGGTGTAGTATTACCCTCGTGTGGAGATCCTGGGACGGTTGGTAGCTTAGGCTTCCGAAGGTGTCCAACTAACCCTACCATCGTATAGGATTCTCGATAGTTGATCATATGATAGATGAAAAGACAGTGGTAGAAAGAAAGTGTTAAACCCTCTAATTGAAATATTGGTCGAGTACCTTAGATGGTTATTCGATTGTATCTGGATATATGTACGGTGTGATGATAAATCTAGAAAGAAAATAAGCAAGTATATGAAAGGAGGAGCAAGTCAAATGGGACGACTTAACGTTATAGGTATCTACCTCGACTCGAAGTTGCCTTATTGCTTATTACCTAAGATATCATAATAATATGTACGGGACTAAGGGCAAGCGCGCTACTAAACTATGCGGGTACCTAGTTTGAGACCCGTAGGTCATTATTACTACAATGTACTAGTAGTTCAGCTGGCCGTATACTTGAAGTACTTAACCTAGGTAGATAGGTACCTAACCTAATTCAGTGCGATCTCATCCTTGCCTGCCTTTGTACCCCATAGGAAGCATTAATCTTAGACGATGAGATGCGGGTTGAAGAAAACAGTTTTATTATTCTCGACAACTTACATAAATCCCGTTTGTATATGGCACGTAGACTAATATTATGTATATTTAGACTGCGCTACGCCATATATCATATTTAATTCCGATAGTGATATGTGATAGGTAACTAAAGTGATAAGCACCTCGTACAGTGTCATTGTGAGTGTCACAATAGTATTGTAAATAATACCTAGTATAAGCAGTTATATAACTCTTATAATGTTGCTGGTAAGAATCGGACTTTTTTGTATGTTTTATTGAAAGTCACAACACCGCACCTGTAAATGGTAGAGATGAGACGTCATCTGCAAATATTCGAGTAACTAAGATCTGCAGGGTACAGCTTTGACCGGGGATCCCAGACCTGCCGCTGCACACGGATAATGAACTGAGTCCCTTATTTAACTGGGTCCACCACTTCACTTTCTGCACTTCTCATTGGTTTCTGCATCTCCAGTCTTACACATTGACAGCCCGCCCCACTTTACCCTCTAGCCTGGACCACTCTATCTAACGCCGCAACACCGACCCCCAAGCTTATGCGCCTTCAACCCATACGACATCCTAGACTAGTTCACTGTTCTATACAAGATAACGAAGCATCCCAAGAGGCCATATACTATCCATAAAGGCAACCACCATCACTTTCTCTTTGTCTATCCTTACAACTACGTAAACCAATTCTACGCCAATTCTACGCCAAAAGGACAAAGCGGCGCAACGCAATTCCACCCAACCTGGACGCACAACACCCACGAGCCCGAGCCACGATGCCGGGTCTCACACTCAACACAAGCGGCGTCGCCGCCGCCTCCACACAACCCTCCAGACAAACTCCCGCCGCCAACGCAAACCCAAGCACGAGCGCAAACACGCAAGACCCTACGCGTCCCTCCTCCCCACCAAGACCGACCTACAGCCCCATCACACCACCTCTAAACCCAGTCGCGCTCCCGCCACGGCCGACATACACGCACAACTCACAGCAGGACCAAGTAGGCGTAGCGCCGCCGCCACCCGAGCCCATCGACTTCGACAGCAACCCCGATGTCCTGGCCCTCAAATCCGCCATATCCATCCTGCAGCTGCAGCGCCGCAAGGCCGCCGCCGACATGGCGCTGCTGAGCCGGGTCAAGACCGCCGCGCTCGCCGAGCCCGAGGCCTTCGTGCGCGACTTGACAACGGGGCGCGTGGGGATGGAGGGCGACGCGCTATATGGCGGTAGTAGCAGCGCTGCATATGACGACGAGGACGAGGACGATGAAGATGAAGACGACGAGATAGAAGACACACAGAGCAATACCGCTGCTGCCGGACAACCCGCACCCTCCACAACTTCCCACGCCAGCTCAAGCGGCAACAGGACCCTCACCGACAGCCCAGTAGCATCGCACTCAGAAGTCAAGAGCGACCTCGACCCCGACCCCGACGCCGCAGAGCCCGAGCCCCCGCATCACCACCACCAGCAGCCTAACCCCCAATCCCGCCCCTGGACCAGGCTGCCCAAGCCGCAAAACGTAGTGCGCTGCCCGCCCATCAACTGGGCGCAATACGCCGTCGTCGGCGACTCCCTCGACAAGCTGCACAGCGAGCAAATCTCGCGGCCCGCGCAAGGGGTCCCAGCCGCCGTCGGACCCGACGGCCGGTACGAGTTCAAGGGGGACCCCGGCCGGCAGGAGAAACTAGTTGGGGTCGCGGCGCCGTATGCGCCGGGCAAGGACCGCATCGAGCGGAAGCCTAAGGGGCCTAGGCGATGATGGTCCGAGTCTTGCTGGGTTGGCTGACTGGAATGGGTAGTCTGTTCCCTGGAGATGTAAAGAGATAGAGGGAGGGAGGGAGAGAGGGATAATAGACTGCCTAGAGATACATAGCTGGTTGACTATGATGGAAGTCATGGCTGATGACGAATTCATGTATATTACGAAGAACAGCATCGCGTTTAGAACGGTACACAGTTTTGGGAATCCGACATCATGAATAGGAGTTGCTCTATTTTTAACTGTAAATATCAATACTACTAGGGGTCATGGATATTCTATTGGATGGCATAATAAAATGGCTAGAAGATTGTTATATAGCGAATTTCGAAATAACATGATCTAATAAATTTAATAAATTTCTAATCATGCTACGTATCAATTTAGTGAAGGTTAGCATACATCGTTAGAAACGTATAGCGGCATTTATGTTGAATTCATCGTATTTATCAAGTAGCCCGCGAAAGCAAAAGAGGTATCAATCCTAGTCTAGAAGCCGTCCATCTCGGCGGCGGCGTACCTATTCTTATGCCCTGAGACCTGGAATCGTCGAGAGTACATTCACGTTCCTATCTGGAACGTCAAGGAATAGACGTGTTGCTAAGAACTCCCTTAGACACCCGCGCCATACCTAACAGAGGTTGATAGCCTCCGACACTGGGTAGTCTTCTGATACAACCGGGGAAGCCATTCGTATGCTATCCGGGGTGGTCATCTATAGTCGCTACTCTTGGGACCGCTAGAAGTCTTCCATGCTTCTTTGTACCGATCTGCGCAACTGTCTGTTGTATAACTTTCTCTGGTCGGCGCTGCCCCAGTAAAGCTTATGGGCCTCGGGATGAACTAATGTTCTTGGGTCGTAAGGGGGCTGCTCCTCCTCCAAAGCCTCGATGATTGCTTCTATGTGCTGCTTGATATCTTCACGGCGGCTGGAATTCGGGAAGTAGCACGGTGTACCATCTGCTGCAATCCGATGGTGAAACATGGGCGTCAAGAATTTGATTCTCGGCTGTTCTTCAGGGAAGCGGGGACTGAAATTGAGTTTGATTCGAAACATACCCCCATCTAAATTCGTCATGGGCCGTCCGAAGTAGGTGAGGTTCCACACAAAGGGGTTTCCATCTACTAGCTCGACGCTGTGGGGAACATCGCTGCGCTTAAAGGATTCCTTGATCTGTTCAAACTGTCGCGAAAGGTTAACGGCAACGGTAGTATCCTTCATCCTAGGAGATGCCCCTTCTGATGCCCACCTTTCGGACTCCGCATCTAAAGCAGCCTTGATCCGACGTATTCTTTTTTCAAGTTCGGTATAGTTAAACTTCCCGTCCATAGAGTTAGACGCCCCTTCAAAAGGCATGCGTGCAAACGGCTGATCATCCTTAACCTCTTCTTTTGCCTTGGTGATAGTCTCGAGGTATGAGTCGTAGTACCAGAGGAAGCGACGCTTGCAAAGATCCTTAAATGGCTCCCAGGGAACGCTCGCATCGTCCATCTCCATATCTTCGTCCGCGTCGCCGCCGTACTCTTCCCGTTCCATTGCAGATGCTGGTGAGAGGCAGCTTCCTGTGATTCCCAAGTATTCTTCCAGTCTTTGGATCACAGAGATGCGTAATGTTTCGTGGCGAATCTATAGAATTCGCTATTAGAATATCTTGAAAGAATTCATTTTTTGAGGGGAGTTACCTTTGCGATATATTCCTTCTGGTTCTTCTTATCGTGGGATTCATTCGCATCCTCGAAGCCCGGTTCGTTCTCGTAAGGATTCGCTGACATGAGACTCTGTATTGAAAGTAGGATGGACTCTAGACCCTGAGCGGCGGACCACTCTTCTCCTCGCTCTCCTCGCCATGTGCTAGAATCGGATTAGGTTCGTCGGCGAAGGATAGGTATATATATAAGGGAGGGCTACATACCCGAGAATTGATCTGGTATATTGGTTAGCAGAGCACACCACACAGCCGTTCAATGGTATTCGTTTCACTTACAGACACACTTTCCCCGAGGCATAGATATTTGGATTGAATCGACATCGTCCGCTGTTGGTAGTTGTTCCCGTAACGGCAGGTGACTTCCGAGGGTAGTCTTGTGAATGCCATTGATTAGCTAACAATCCAAGCCAGGAAGGGAATGACGTCAAGAGCCAACCTTTGTTAAATTTCACCGAGAACTTGGCAAATATCAGCATCTATAGTAAGGGATCATATATGGTTGTTGGGGGTAAACCGACCTCGAAGAAACCAAATTCGTAGGGAGTCTCGTGAGGACCGATGATCAGGGCCTTAACACTTCGAACATCGCGATCACGAAACGCTACAGCGAGAGCTGGCGATTAAAATAATAATAAGATTAGGACAGGAACACGCATGGCGGAGAAGGGATTGTCTTTTGTCTTACAAAGGTCCGAACTCTTCTGGAGCTCGCCGATTTCCTGTGGTGAACAGGAGACTCGTCAGCCTCGTTGCCCCTCCAAGATGTGAGACGCCATAGCGTTACCTTCGTAATGCGGATGATTGACTGGTCCGCCATAGCTTCTAAGGGTTATTCATAAGCCGAAGTGGGATATTGAATTGGTAGAACCAACGGCGGCCTCAGTGGAATGGAATGTTAGAATTGAAGTTGGGTGAGGTAAGGTTAAATTTGGGAAGTTGTTCAGCGCGCGTCTTATGGGTTTGGGTTGAAGTATCGAAGCAAAAGCAACGAAATAGGTAGCACTTGCAGCTTGCTCTTGAGGTGCAATGCGGGCAGGTGGGGAACGTCCCAGCGTCTCCCCCAGGCAGAAAGGGCCGGGACCCACTAAGAGCGTCTAGTGTGTCACTAGTAGCGGGGGGTAATTGCCTTGTTTTACGCTATATTAGCCAATCGCATATATTTGTACCTATTATGAAGATTAGATAAGACATATAATGGGAATTGGAACACATGCAGAATTCTAGACTTTTCTTCCCGTCTTAAGAAGCCTATGCTTTTATTAAGCATCTTTTACTTTTACTTGTTGGCATTATCTGTATTTTATAAGCTGCATGTTAAAATTTGTGTTTGTGTCTCACTAAAGAACAGCTGCTAGTGCGGTGAAACTAACCTAGTATATACCTACCTTAGTTAAATATGTCTTTAATTGTTTCCAGAAGAGTGCAGCTTCCGGACTTATGTACAACAAGATGTAACAGAGAGGTACATGTGTACCTACCTAACATAGGGATGTACCTAGGTAAGTTTTGTATGTACCTACATAGTAATATAGGTACGCACTAATAATTCAAACTACCTAAGATATGAGATAAGCTATCAGACTACATATCAACCCTAGAAACCGTACCATCCCGTAGTGTATGTATCACCCTGGAGTTCCCCCCCCCCCCTGGCTTCATCGTGGGGAGAGCCAGGAACGCCCCACTCCCAATTTCTCATGGATCTTCAATAATTTGGCGTCCTAGCGTAGCTATTATCTGAGCTCTAATATTGCCAGGCGGTGAAAGGGGGTAAATTACCAAGATAGTCCAACTAGTCCAACTATACATACACCCACGGCTAAGGTTCTCAGGGTCCTCCAGTATAACGATCACAGCTTGCATAAAACTATCTCGCCATCATGTCCGAAGCTACAACGAAGCCCCTATTGGGCAGTGTCCTCGTCATCGGCGGCTGTGGTTTCCTCGGCCACCACGTCGTGAATCTTCTCTTACGCGACTGGAAGTGCACCGTTTCCGTTGTCGATCTTAAGTGCCAACGCAACCGAAGACCCGAATCCGATGGCGTCCAGTACGTAGAAGCCGACATCACCGACGCTGATGGCCTAGTCAAAGTCTTCGGGAAGCTGAAGCCCGACGTTGTTATACACACTGCCTCGCCACCTGCGCAGGGTCTCGGTGCTGTTGCGAACGAGGTATTCAAGAAGGTCAATGTGGACGGAACCCGCGCTGTGATTGCCGCCTGCCAGCAGAACGATGTCAAGGCGTTAGTATATACGAGTTCTGCCAGCGTCATGAGCAACAATAAGGATGATCTTGTAAATGCGAACGAGGACTACCCTGTCATCCGGGGTAAAATGCAGACAGAATACTACTCCGAGACAAAGGTATGCCTGCATTGCCGAGTTTCTAATACGTGGTGTACATTTTTACTAACGGCTCTGGTTAGGCACATGCTGAGGAACTTGTCTTAAAAGCAAATCGCGCCGAAGGATCCGACCTCCTAACTGCAGCTATCCGACCATCCGGTATCTTCGGCGAGGGCGACGTACAATTAGTCTTCCACACAGTCAAGATCTATCGCGAGGGAAAGGACAAGGTGCAAGTTGGTCTCAACCAAAATTTATTCGACTTCACATACGTTGAGAACGTAGCCCACGCCCACCTCCTCGCCGCCCGCGCCCTACTAGTCACCCACGCCTCCTCCACCGCGCCCCTCAACCACGAGAAAGTCGACGGCGAAGCCTTCATAATCACCAACGACAGCCCCGTCTACTTCTGGGACTTGATGCGGGCTATATGGCGGGCGGCTGGATCAGAGAAGGGCACCGACCACGTGTGGGTCATGAGCCGGGAGATGGGTATCCTGCTCGGATACTTGAGCGAGGTGTTCTTCGGGATCCTGAAAAAAGCCCCGACTTTCAACCGCCAGCGCATCGTCTACAGCACCATGACGAGATACTACGATATTTCGAAAGCGAAGCGCCGGCTCGGATACCAGCCTCTAGTAAGCCTGAGCGAAGGCGTCAAGAGGACAGTTAAATGGACTCTAGAACAGGAGAAGAACGCTGCACCAGCAAAATCGTGAGGTTTGTCTTACTGAATACTGTCGGATTTTGTATTAAATATATAGGTAGAAGCTGGAAAACTTAATAGTAGACTAATTTATACGAGATTTATGCTGTGGATGACTTAATATTAAGGATATTTGGGTTCATTGAGTTCACCTATGATGAGTTGAATGATAGGCAACATGAACCTTGTCCTCCTTTCTCACACATTTTACTTTAATATACAGGGTATGTAAACGTCAAAGGGGGGGCAATAGTTGTTACCTAAGCGGCATGGCGGCATGGAAAACGAGAATGATCTTATTTCAACAATACGAGAACAACAACTACACTAGGTTAATAGACTCCCCATACAAAAATTTACCTACATTATATTACATTCCGAACAAGACGGCACACACACAATTACTTCTTACTTCAGTATTATCAATTGAAAGGCCAGGCCTGGAATGCTTCTCTGTCTCTTGCCATTCTCACGATTCGATGAGTATGACTCGCCTTCTACGGCTAACTACCTACAGTACCTAACCTACGCAGTCCGATCAATCAATCACACCTATCGACTAACCTAACGGACGCTCCCGAACAAAAGAAAAAGCCCGAGGCGTATTAGCCGATCTGATCGGGATTGGATATCTGGGGGCACTTGTAGCTGCTTCTGCTTCTGCTTCTGTCTTCTGCCCTACCCCCCTTGCTCCTTCAAACCCCCGTTTCGAAGCCTAGGTCTGCCTAGCTCCAGGAATAATCTACTGATCCGAATTTTTTTAGTTAAAAAAAAAAGAGTTCGTTGAATAAATCCGACCCGTTGGGGGGGAGCAAGCCAAGAAAAAAACAAAGGCAAAGACATATCCCCTCTACTCCAAGCTGTTGCTGCCAGACCTGCTCGGACATGGCACACCACTCCCCAAAGCAAATATGCTTCTAGAACAGAATATAGGCTCACCAGACGACTGCTTCGCCTAGGTAAACCCCGCAAATGTTGAAAAAGCGAATCGAAAAAAGGTCGCAAAGCCCTATTTGGCGAAATGAAGAGATGCGCAACGCCGGCCGAAAATGCTGTTGAGTCTCTACACCTGATTCATGCTATGTCCTGAAGAAAATCAAGGCTGGCGAATGTGGATGAGATATAAAATATTCCCGCCCCGAGTAGTCCATACAAGTCGAACAAGCCCTACCATGGAGAAATATATACTGAGGACCTAAAACCTAATTATTACCCTGTACCAGTCGTGACAGAATTATTTGGTCTGCCCCAGCCCGAGTTGCGCCACTCTCGGCGTTGGCCATTCTCGGGGTTTTTAGGCTGATTATCAGCTCGCTCATACTGGCCCGGGTAAGGTGGTTGCCCATTCTCAGGTTGGCGCCAATTCTGTGGCTGGGCTCCTTGGGCTGCCGGGAAAGGAATTGTTGGCTCTTGCATAGGACGTGCACTGCTTTCCTGCTGCCACGCAGCAGGATCTGTAGCGACTCTAGTAGCCATGGGCCGCTTGCCAGTCTCTTGCTGTCTAACGAATTCGTTGCTATCATATTGCTTGGGGAGTCCACCCACAGACCTAGTTTCAATTCGCTTCAGGATCTCCTTAGTTGTGATATCACCGTTGTTCATGAACAAAGTCGAATCACCCAGGATGTCCATGATTTCAGCAGGAACCTGGTATTATACGTTAGTACGAGGGGAAATACGAGGGGAAATATACAAAGGGCTCTCTACATACCATGCACATCTCTTCGTTGAATTGTATCAACTCTTCGACACAAGCCACCGCGGTCATAGGCTCGTCTGAGAAACTCGGGCTCTTTTCGTTTGTATAAAGTACGTTCGGGGCGATTACACGGGCAAGATTGTGTACATCCATCCTCGATCCAGTATCTTCATCGACCTGGTGGAAAGTAGCCACCCATTTCAAGAAGTTGAAGAGGACTTCTAATGTATCTCGGTGGATCTGTGGAAGTAGGCAACACGTCAGATGCAGACAATGCCGCCTTTTATCTGTATCTTTGATCTTGGTTGCGGCTATCCAAACTTTATAAAGTTTCTGTGTCATCAAAGGTTCTGGTAGTTCACGGAGATATCGTTTAAGAAGTGCTGCAAGTTGATGCGGAGTCTCATCATTCCACCGGATTGCATCGCAACCATCCCTGTCAACGGCATTCACCTGTTCGGTGAGCTTCTTAATATTGCCATTCTTACGGAAGACACCTTCGACTGACAGGTCCTTATTCTTCAGAGCGGTAATCGTGTCCTCGATAATGGCTGGTATCCGTAAAGCACCCGGCCCCACGCCATCTGTAGAGTCGGCACCGTCGCGTTCAACGATTAATTCTAATGGAACCCCAAAGACGCCCTTCTTCTTTACTGCCTTGCGGGTATCGTTTTTGCCGAATGCCTTGCCGAATTTATTCCAGAATGTGGGTGCCTTTCTTGCCTCGATGAGGCTAAGTAATTCCTCAAGTGAAAACTCTGGGTCGAGCATGGGTTGCATTGTAAGGACTGCTACATGTCGAACAATAAAATACTCAAGGCCAGATAGCTCTGAGAAGAACTTCCTCCCGTCTCTTTGAGGTGACCGATCCCCTAGTAAACCTTGGTCGTCTCGTCCTGGAGAAAGACTTCTCTCGTTGCTAGTGCCGTAAGAACCCTCAGTTGTGGCGGATCGGAAGAGCTCTTGGCGCGACGCTCTATACGCGCTGGGCTGCTGCTCCCGAGCCTGCTCAGCTGCGACGATTCGAGGAATATCATCCAGAGTCAGCGCATCCTGATGTCCAAAATATTGCTTTGTCGTGTCGCCCTCGCCTTGTTCCCCATCTTCCTCGATCTGCATTACCTTATTCTGTGAGCCCATTTCCGCGCCGGCAGATCCAGGGCGAACACTACGTCCTTCAGGCCCATCCATAATCCTCGACGTCCGGGCCTTCCTAAGGCTTGAGGACAGATGCTTATCGAGACGCGTACTCCTAAGTCTACGCACGTCATTGAGAGTATTCTCATAAGACGACTCTCTCTGATGCCGCTCCCGCTCGCCACCAAGGGATTTGGACTGGGAGTCTGATCTAAGTATCGCAGGACTACCGTCCGCAGACACACGTCCTTCCGGAGAATCTTGACCGTTAAGGCCTGGATCTTCCGAAGACTGAGGAAGAGCGCCGCTAGTTCGAAGTATCTCCAGCAGCCTAGCTAAGGCGACTTTCAAAAGGAATATATACTGCTGAAGCTTCGTTATCCGTTCCAAAGGTTGGCCATGCCCGTCAGCCGGATTTTCGCAATTTGAACAAAGAATATTCAAGTCTCGGTGTAGATGAGCCTGGGCCAAGTTCTTGCCTAGTATTTTGCCGCACCGTACGCATGTTACGCAGAAAAGATGCCATCTCTTATCCCCGCTCAAAGCGCATTCGTCCTCGATGGGCTTGCGGCACAAGGTACAGTGATCCGAGTCATTAGCAGAGAGTCTCGACATACCTAATGTGATCTGCAAGGACTCATCATCGGTTTTGATCGTTTCGAGCATACTGAGATCTTCGAGGAATTGAAATAGTGCTTCTGGAGAACGGTGCTCCTTTTCGACCCTGAGCGTTCCTTGGAGGCAAATCCTGATTAGGAGCTTCAGGTAGTGAGCTAGGCCTGTCACGAGAGACAGTAGCTCTTGAGTAACGCCTAGTTTCCGCCCAGTAGTCTCTTGCATTTTGGATAATAATGAAAAGAAGGCTACAATCTTCTTACAGAGAAGTTTTGATTCTCTCGCATAGGATAAGTCTATAATTTTCTTTTAGCATCTCTATTCAGACATAAGTGTAATGTTTCATACCAGTCATCTCGGATTGCTTGATAGTCTGATCAAGTCTGTCTGCAGATCGGAACAGGATGTCCACATGAACGATGAACTTTTTGGCGACGAAGACTCCGTCCATGTATGCACCGTTGCTGACATGAAGAAGCATGTCCGAAATACATGCGGCTGAGGATTCTTCGAATGCTGACAAAACGCTCCAAATTCGATAAACCTTGTTCTCCATGTCTTCTTCTTCCTGTCGGACAAGCTCACGGCCCTCGGGGCCTACAGGTTCGGGACGGGGTTCAGCAGGTTCTTGGGGAGCTGTTAGACGGACGTTCCAAAACTTGTGGATCATATAGCACTCTGGATGCCAGTGCTGATTTTGCCCGTTACGGTATATCTCGACAAACTGCTTGAGAATAGCGGTTTGGCAGCCATTGCATCGCTGAGCAAATTGCGTCGAGTAATGGTAATGGCAATACACATTCCCATCATGTTCGTAATAGCTATCCTGGGCCCCAAAAACTGTCGAGCAGAGTGAACAGGTGAAATGGTCAACATGGTATTTGCGGTCGAGGGCGGTAATATAAGAACCGCGCAAAGCGCCGCCACATTGATAACATAGAAGACCAAGTCGTCGAAAATAATCTGTCTCGCAGAGTGGATATTGGCCGCCGGTTTCTTCGTCGTCCGCAGGGAAAAACTTGGAGGCCACAATCTGACCGCAGTCCTGTATTTTGTTAGACACAGAATATATCACGTGGGGGTAATCAAAGCTCTTACACGACATCTAAAGCAATCGAGATGGTATGTGCCTTCTAAAGCCCGCACAAATTGGCCGGTTAAAGATTCACCACACTTAGCACATATACGAAGCTGCCCACTTGCTGTTCTTCCGCCTCGTCCTCGAGATCGGTTGCGCTCACCGCTCTGTCTCGGGTCGCCTTGAGCACCAAGGGACGGTGAGCCAGGCGGTAGGCTAGGCGGAGGGAAGGCTCCGTTTGAAAAGGATGGACTCGGGGTCATATTTGGCCGGTCATGGTCAAGTTGGTAGCTGCTCTCGTTGGGCAGCGGCGATGGTTGCCTGTGAATCCGGTCGCCAGCCAGACCGCCTTCGTAGTCGGGGCCCATCATGGCGACCAAGATGAGGTCCTACCTCAGCCTAGCTGTTTAAAATAGAAAGCAGTCGGAATGGAGTTTGGCGCTGAATTAATTCAAGGACAAGACGAAGCGGCGATTGTACGATTGCGGTAACGTTGTCCAACGTCAGACATTGGCATCAGACGGCGAACTTTGTCGACTTCCAACAGGATGTGCGACTGGATGCGGATGCAAGAACCGGAAAACAATTATTCGGCGTGGCACAGGCGAGATACGGATTTGGCGACGAAAGAAATATCGGGATCCGGCCAATATCTAGTGGTGAACGAGTGTGGCAGTGAAGTTGCCGTAGCTGACGGCTGGTTAAGGCAAGGAGCGGGTTTTTTTTGTCGATGCGACGTAGTCAGAACGGAATTGGGGTTTGCGGTGGGAAAATGGGCGGACACTTTGGTTAGTTGGCCGGTAGGAAAAGATGGATGGATTGGTTGATGATTAATTTTGGGCGTGTTTGAATAGAAAGATGGGTTGACGGTAACGAAGGCTTTCGCTAGGCGGCGTCTACTTGTCGAGGGTATCGAGAACGTCGATGGTATCGAATCATGCGTTGGCAGAAAAAAAGATCGTGGAGAATACGATAGCACGGCATGAAGTATGTAACGCCGTAATCAACTTTTCAGCGGAAAGGCAGGGAGGTAGGAGGGACTGTTCGCTGCCGGCGAGATGCAGCCTTCGAAGGCGGAGCTAGGAGCGGGAGCTGCAGCAGAAGGGGGGAACAAGACCGGGGTCAGTGGGAATCTAAATGCAAGACAAAGGGATAATGTTTTTCAACGCATAGGTAGCGTGAGTAGGCGAGAGTAGGTGAGAGTAGGATAGGTAGGTAGATAAGGTTAGTGTAAAGGTAAGATCAATTCAGATCAATCTAATAGCTGAAAGGGCTGAAAGGAGGTCCCTTCTGCTGTTTAGACTTCCCGTTGTTGGGATGCCTGAGGGGCTAGGAGTCGAGTCCGAGGATAGGTAGAAGCTTAACCTAGTAGGTAGGTGGAAGAATAACGACCGAAAAGAAAAAGAAGAAAAAAACAATTGATAACCCAACCCGTTCAAGGTTGCGACACGAGACGGGTATCAGTACGACCAGCGGTTGCTATGAGTTTTTAAAAGAAAGCTGAATAACTTGGTAAATTATGGCTCGCCCCTAGTATTCTTCCTTACAACTTAGGTACCTTTAAAGGTATGTAGGTAGTTAACCCAAGTTGAGTCTAGGAGACTTGACTCCTACTAAAGATTGTAGAGAAAGCTGGAGAGTTAGCAGGTCTGCAGGTGTAGGTCTGCAGGTTAGGAGGCGCAGGATAATGGACCTGAATGGATCACCTGCAATCTAATTGATAGCCTTTAGCGCCTGTCTTAGCTCTTGTCCTAAGCTCTTGTCCAGTCAGCCAGTGCTTCAGATACCCCACAACCCACCAACATTTACATATGTACAAGTGCAACGGAAGTACCTACCTAGGTAACCTCTTTTACAGGTACCTAATGTATGGAATCATAATAGGGTAATAGGGTCTATCGTATATCACGTGATTCAGGTCCGATTACATACATAGATGGACCTCCAGCTTCAGCCTTCAGAACAGTATTATTTACACGTGTTTGCTCATCTTAAGTTTGCTACTCAATAGCAAATGCAGTTTAAGCTATGAATACCTATACCTACTGTAGGTAAATAAATTAAGCATAATGATCCATCAAAGGATTTTTCATATTTTTATAAGTTAGAAAAAAAAATATTAACTTAACTTATGTAACTAAAATTTAGGTATGTAGTCACTTAACCTAGAAATATGTATGAATTGCAATGCATAAGCCATCCAATTTTAATCCAATTTTAGTTACTCTATTCCGTACCAGTCTGCTAATCTACATTCTAAGGTCACTATATTTCAATGAGATATGTATTCTCAACTAACTAGTTATAAAGTAAACATAAAGCAAACATCTTCTGGTCGGCTTATTAAACATAATTACGGTTCTCATCCAATCACATCATATGAAGTAACGGTCAAATAATTCATTCAACGCTCATACTTTCACCGCTTCGGTGTTCTTTGGTTAGGCCACTTCACCTAGGTATCCGTTGGAATGCACCTGAGCGCTCAACAAACATGGTCACGGTAGTATAAATGGAGCAACAGGCAGCTGTGGAAATCTTGATCCATATCGGCGCTCCAAGCAGAGCAGCTGATGATGTTTGGTATCGATCTCTCGCCTCTTCCTATCTAAATTTCCAGCCAGCCGCCAGTATCGATTTCCTCAACCAAGGATGCTCAACTGTGGATATAGACGACGGGCAGGGGACCCAAGAAGCCCCTATACCAGCCTTCACAACTGGCACACAATCAAGTGAGCCATTTGGTCCGTATAGGTCACCACAAGCTTCGTTCAATAGCGTCATTGATAATGCCGGGTCGCCACGCGTCTTTGCGCAACAGATATTGGAGGATGACCCTCTGAGTACCAATGATGAAACCACAATGCCGATAATACAGTCGCCATGGCAGACACCGTCCAGCGAAGTGCAAGATTCATACGTAGGAAACCCTATCCACATCTCTACCTTCACCTCTCCTACGAGAATCTTAGAGCATTACCTGCAACGGTTTGATTCTCCATCATCATCTCAGAAAACCACTTCTCAACGAAGCGGCGTCGACATTCCCCCTAGTAACTCCCAGAGGTCAATTCTTCCTCGCTCTGAAGATAGTCAAATTCCCCTTTTAGCCCCATATACGCCATCAGTAATACCCTGCACACCTCCGTGCGATCCTCGTTCCGGCCCAGGAGGATCAGTTGAGACAAAACCTACAGAGGCATACCACACAAGATTTGCCCAAGATGAGGTATCCAGTGACAATATTGTCGAGGAGACTATCTTAATACGATCCTCCGACATCTCATCCACAACTAGAGCAGACTCCGAACCCCCACCCGCCAAGCGGCACCAGCCAGATACTCTTGACACAGACCCGCGGGCCCTCCTAAGAGCCGCAAGCGACATTGGCCCGAGGGTATCTTCCAGCCAAAATTCGTTCTTAAAAGTATCCTTCCTAAGCGACCACGGGTACACATACGACAGCCTGGAACTCCGCGCGCCAGAGCCTCCTATCTCAGTGACGCAGGTCGACCCACAAAGCTTCATCACGCCAGGCCTCGAGAGCTTAGCTCGAGATCTAAATATTCCGAAGCGATACAGGCCGAAAGAAAGTAGACGAGACCTGCGGCCTTCCGAACGCGGGTATTGGCTCGTAGATTGTTCGGCTTGGGATCCGCAGCTCAAACGCGATGCTTGGGCCTACCTTGCAAACTACGTCGGGACTGGCGTTGCGGGATGGGGCGTCTCGTGTCTGAGGGACAGGGAATTTCAGTCTCTCCGGGTTTACTGCTGGGGCTTGGTAACAGCGCATATCTACTTGTTATTATATCTAGCCAGCCAGCGGAAGATCCTGTATACTGGCTGCTCTTGGATTGACAGCGAGGGTATCCCAGTTACCGTCATGCAAACAAGAAAATAATACTAATTAGGGTATTTTGTCTACGATAAAGGTTGGGAATTAGACTGGGTGTTACAAGCATTTACGTACGGTGTTTGGTGTATGGAATAGAATATCATTGGGATATCCTTAATGAGAATTAGAGATTTCAATTGCCAATCCTTTTCACACACAAGTTTTTGCTTAATACTAATACAACTCTACCACTATTACCATCACTACCATGGGATCTCCGGGCGATTCTCATTGGCTACCTAGGAAATGGGGATGAATATTGCGAGCCAAACGGACTATCTACAAGTACAAGCCGTGTCAAACAAGTAGTCACGGTTAAGCCACTGCATCGTCCCGAAATGAATGTAACAAATTCTTGCGTCGCCACAAGAAAGAATGAGAATCATTGGACGGACTGGCCAATCCCCCAATCGTCTTTCCTCATAACCATGAAGGAGCCACTGATTCTAGAGCTCACAGTCACCTACTTTATGTATTAGTAATAGGCGGGAAAAGGAGTCCAGATCATGCAGGTGATCATGCAGGTGGCGTGGATGAACGACGTGCGCGAGCCGGCTTGCGATGAAGAACCGCCTCAACTTCCTTCTCATACGTGTCCCTGGCTGCCTTCCCAAGGTCATCATACGCCTGTAGTCTAGTTAGTTTTCGTAGTAATCAAAATAGAGACATAAGGTAGTCTTACGTGGCGTTCTACATCCGGCAATTTCACCCACTCTTTTCCGATTTCCCTGGCAGCCTCAGCGAAGGGGCGGTTCGCGAAGTCTCCGGAAGCCCATCGCGCCTTTGTGAAGAGACTGTATGGAGTAATGGGTCTCTTAGGGACACGCGGGTCGTGAATAATTTTCAAGCTTGACACGGGGTAGTTATACTTCCTCTTCAGGAGTTGACGAGCCCGGTTGGCAGCAACCGTCTGATCAGGAGTATAGGTTTCTACCCAGGCCGCATAAGTAGCTGCATTGCTGACTTTGTTTTGCGAGGAAATATCGGCAAGACGCTAATAATTATCAGGGCATTGGTCATAGCTATAATCAGTATCGTGGTAAATTACTAACCTGACGCTCCGGGGCTGGAAGACTTCTGTAATTCTGAGATAACCCTAACATCAGATCTCGAAGACCTGACGGGCTTGTAACCTTATTCCTGGTTTGCTCAGCTACAAATACAGTCCATTGGCTGTCGGGAAGAAACTTTGGTTCGGTAAACAGTGCCGTCTTCTTGAGCACTCTTCTCTCAAGGATGGCCTGCTTCTCTGGTGTCATTGGCTGTCGCTTTCGTCCCTTGCCCTTGCCCTTGGCCTTGGACTTGGGGGCCTTGGACTTAGCGGTCGTGGCCTTGCTAGCTGTCGCCTTCTTGGCTTTTGCTTTAGTAGCTGTTGCTTTAGTACTACCTTTGGTAGCCTTAGTAGCCGTA
Organism: Daldinia decipiens; assembly: GCF_022478715.1. Lineage (NCBI taxonomy): Eukaryota > Fungi > Ascomycota > Sordariomycetes > Xylariales > Hypoxylaceae > Daldinia > Daldinia decipiens. The sequence goes on from NW_026054547.1 coordinate 976,300, forward strand.
GTAGTCTTGGTGGCTTTGGGCTTAGAAGTTTTAGTGGTGACCTTAGTAGCAGTAGCCTTCAGTTGTCCCGCAGTCGCAAAGCCTTGAACGAAGCCGCGACCACGGGTAATGGGCCATGAGATCGCAATGCGGCGGGGTGCCGTAGTGGCAGAGGTAGATACTAGCCGCCTAATCGCGGCACGTCCAATAGACGACAGCATGGTAGGCAATTGAGGTTTGGATTGAGGTGTGTTGTTGAAATTTTCACGTGGAGTTGGAGGGGAGAGAAAAAGTAAAAGTAATTTGCAGGTGGGACCAGAGGGGCAGCTGGCTGGGTGCGTTGAGGACGGAATTGAGACGCGACAATTTGAGACAAATTAATGCAGCTACCTAACTTGTGCTTGAGCTTTTCTGTTGTGTGATATGCCACTTATCTGCTATCTAGCCGACCCACTGGCAACCTAGCTCTCCACACCTCAGGTACATTTAGGTAAAATTACCTATTACCTAGGTACCTCTTATGTGCCCTAGCGAACACTGTGGTGGCGTCATGCATAAAAAGTCAGGTGTTTTAGCCACATATAGGTATGTACCTAACCTAGGTAGGTATTCAGTACAGTGGGCATTTTGTAGGTACAATTACTCTCCAGCCCCTTTAGCCACATATTGATTTTTTATACGGTCGGAACTTAGAACGTCCTTTGAGCTGAAATATACTGAACTAAATTAAATGACTGCAAGTAAGCAGTCAAATAACTTCTTCATTCATCCGTCACATTAGAGTACACCCAAACGACCAAATTAATCCGCTAGTATAGCTAAAGCACGATAATATTCGAGCTTCAATTCATTAGGTGATCTTTCTATTAAGTCTGGTCGTCTAACTGGAAGCTTCCTTCGAGTCCCTCTGGTAGCTCTCACCATTGTAGTGCGACCGAGCCGTACTATATATAAAAAACCATGGCTCGGCTCAGAGACTCACGCTCACCAACTCCAGCAGGAAGCCAGCAACCCTCCAGAAGACATCGTAGAGATGACGATAGAAAGGATCGAGATCGGTTTCGGGATCGGGATCGCCGAGACTACGGGCGCGACCCGAGACGCCGGAGTCGCTCTCGGAGCCCACACGATGTGAGACGCCATGCATCTAGCGGATCTAGCAGATCTAGCGATGTTCACTTTACTAACAATTATTTGGTACAGCGTCGTAATCGCGACCGCGACCGGGATAGAGACCATGACTTCCGCCGCCGTGACCGTTCCGTAGACCGTCGAGGTGATGACTACTATCGAGGTGGAAGGGACCGTAGGCGTTCGCGTGATCGCCTCGTAGATAGGGAGGGGGACCGCTCTACCGAGCCTCGCCGGCGCAGAAGCCGCGACCGTGATGGTGACAGAGATATCCGAGGCAGGCGAGACGACTCCCGTGATCGAGTCAGGGGACGACGCGAAGGTACTGCTGACTCTCATCCGCGCAGTAGGCGAGGTGATAGCCGCGAGCGAGGCTCGGCGTCCAGCGATGCCGCTAAGGCGAAGCCATCAGATGTATGTTTTATAAACTCGTGTTATACTACGGATACTAACACATTTACAGGTAGAATCGAAACCAAAGCCTGTTCCCGCCCAGTCTGATACCGATAAAAAGGCTGAACGTCTCGCCAAGCTGGCAGCATGGAAGAAGAAGCAGGAGGAGAAGGAGAAACAGAAAGAACCGACTCCAGGTGGAACTCGGAAGCTTCTTGCTGAGATGGACGAAAAGGCTAACACTGTACCCTCCAATACAACACCTGTAGGAGCTTCTCCGACGCCAATATCGCCTGCTGACACGCAGGTCCCTTCACCAGCAACCCCATATGCTGGTAAATTTGATCCCAAGGCTATCGCTAAAAAGTCGGCTCCTAAAGCGCACCCTCCTGCCGCGCCTAAACTAGGTGTCGTTGCCGGTCAGCCGCCATCCATAAGCCTCAGTTCAACCGCACAGGTCTCAAGTGGTGAGTGCTTACACCAGTATGTCTCCTGTCGGGTTGCTAATAGTATTACCGAAGTATCTGCTCTTCCACAAAGTAGGGCTAAAACGAGTGGCTTCGGTTTCCACAAGCAAAATGCAGAAACTGAGAAAGTTGCTCAGAAGCGGAAGTTGATACTGGATGAAGAAGAGACATCAGACAGAAAACTTGCTAAGCTACCCTCCCTACCCCTCGACGACGTAGATGATACACCCTATGAAAATCAGGACGAAGAGGATGACGATGATACTGTTCCTTTCGCCGGGGATGAAGAAGAAGAGGCCGCCGCCGCCCGAGCAGCTCAGGAGAGACGAGAGGAGCGTATTGCGCAAGAGAATGCGCAGCAGACGACGGAAATGCAGGTTGATCAAGGCGAGGAAGAAACAACTGCAGAAACGAATGGTGTCACTCAGACTACCCAGCCAGATGATGTCATGGAAGTTGACGAGGATGATGTTGATCCTCTAGACGCCTTCATGAATGATCTCGAGACCAAACCCGCTACTAATCCACGTCCCAAAGCAAGCCTCAACCAGAGTAAAGATTCGCAAGAGCCGGAAGCGTATTTCAGCGACGATGAGTATGACTACCGAAATGAGAATGTGGACCCCGATTCGTTCTTGGCCATCGCGGCGAAAGCTCGTAAGAAGAAAGACATCCCATCTGTTGACTACAGCAAGCTTGACATACAACCTGTTCGAAAAAATTTCTGGGTTGAACCATCTGAATTATCAGAGATGACCGATGCCGAATTAGCAGACCTGCGCATCGAACTAGACGGGATTAAGGTATCTGGTAAGGACGTGCCAAAGCCTGTCCAAAAGTGGTCTCAATGTGCTCTGTCGCGGAAAACGCTCGATATTGTTGACAGCTTAGGATTCGAAAAGCCCACGCCGATTCAGATGCAAGCGTTTCCTACAATCATGTCCGGTCGAGACGTCATTGGCGTTGCGAAGACCGGATCGGGAAAAACTTTAGCCTTCTTATTACCTATGTTCAGGCACATCAAGGATCAGCGACCTCTGAAGGAGAGCGAAGGTCCTATTGGCTTGATCATGACTCCTACGCGTGAGTTAGCTACCCAAATCTACCGAGATTGCAAACCATTCCTGAAGTCAATGAACCTTCGAGGAGTCTGCGCATACGGTGGCGCACCTATCAAAGATCACATCGCCGAGTTGAAGAGAGGCGCAGAAATTGTGGTTTGCACCCCAGGTCGTATGATTGATCTGCTAGCAGCGAATCAAGGTCGCGTGACTAACCTAAAGAGAGTTACGTATGTCGTCCTTGACGAGGCAGACAGAATGTTTGACATGGGCTTCGAGCCCCAGGTAATGAAGATCTTCGCGAATATGCGACCAGACCGCCAGACAATTCTCTTCTCGGCCACCATGCCTCGTATCATGGATGCGCTGGCCAAGAAGGTTCTAAACAATCCTGTAGAAATCACCGTAGGAGGGAAGAGCGTTGTCGCCCCTGAAATCACCCAAGTCGTCGAAATTCGAGAAGAAAATACCAAATTCGTTCGCCTGCTTGAGCTCTTGGGCGAGCTTTACGATAGGGACGAGGATGCTCGGGCGCTAATATTCGTGGAGCGCCAAGAGAAGGCGGACGACTTACTAAAGGAACTATTGCGCAAAGGTTACCCTTGCATGTCAATTCACGGTGGGAAGGATCAAATAGATAGGGACTCGACCATTATCGATTTTAAAGCTGGAGTTATTCCGGTCCTCATCGCGACGTCCGTGGCAGCCCGCGGTCTCGATGTTAAACAACTGAAACTAGTCGTCAATTACGACGCCCCGAACCATCTCGAAGATTATGTGCACCGTGCCGGCCGTACCGGGCGTGCCGGTAACAAAGGTACAGCAGTCACTTTTATAACAAGAGATCAAGAAAACTGCGCGCCAGGAATCGCGAAGGCCCTAGAGCAAAGTGGACAGGAGGTGCCGCCAGAACTGGAAGAAATGCGTAAAGCATTTAGGGATAAAGTCAAGTCTGGTAAAGCCAAAGATCAATCTGGCTTTGGCGGCAAAGGACTAGAGAGGCTTGATCAGGAGAGAGAAGCAGCCCGGCTCAGAGAGCGAAAATCCCATCGGACAGAAGGCGACGAGGAGGAAGAAAAGAAAGAGGAGAAAGATGGCGAGGACAAGAAGGGTGATAAGGCTCTTTCGGCCATTCAGACGGCCTCTTCGGGTATTGTCTCTCGCGATGCCGCTGCCCCGAAGATTGATCTCGAACCGAAATTTACTATCCACAAGAGGGAAGATGCTGCACCGTCTGCAAGCGCCAGCAATCCCTTGGACAAGGTATCTTCTGCGATCAATGCCATCAATGCGCGTTTAGGTCGCGCGGGCCAGCTAAGACCGGGTCAACCAATCGACAACAAAGGCCCAGACGCAGGTGCATTCCATGCAACTCTCGAAATCAACGATTTCCCACAGAAGGCCCGTTGGGCCGTCACCAATAGAACGAACGTCGCCAAAATTCTTGAGGCGACTGGAACGTCCATTACCAACAAAGGAACATTTTATCGACCAGGCCAAGAGGTACCGCCCGACGGTGAACCTAAGCTTTACATTCTAGTGGAAGGTGATACCGAATTAATGGTAGCTAACGCCATGGCCGAGCTCACCCGCTTACTCAAGGAGGGTACCATCGCCGCCGCCGATGCGGACAATAGGGCTCCTATCGGTGGTAGATATACCGTCACTTAGGGCTGTAGCGCTCAGGTGTCTTAAGGACAAGTTAATGGATAGTGAGACAGAGAAAATATCGTGAACTAGTAGAATTGGCGTGCTCTATTTACGAAGGGGGTTTGTTTGGCGTTTGGCAGGTCGGAGAACAAGGCGGACGTACACAGTTCAAATCGAATGAAGAGTCGCTAAGTAATGATTTAAATTAAAATGGATCAATATGTTCGCGATATGTTCGCGCCTTACTTATATAGGTTGGGTACCCTAAGCTATCTAGTTATGAGTTCTCGCGGTCGCCGCCTCGTCAGCATCCCGTTGCCTTATCTCGTTGTTACTAAGCTCCTTGAGCGTATCGTTGCGTGTCTGCTTCTTCTGTGCTGCCAACTGCGTGCCTAGCTTTCCCGTAGACTTGGAAGCTGTGGCATTTGCCCTTGCCTATAAATGACAGTTTAGAATAGACGGTACGAATAGACGGTACGAATAGACGGTACGAATAGATTTGCGGGGTAGGTGAGATAGGAGACGTTACCTCTGCAGCTTCTGCAGCTTGTTTCCGAGCCTCCTCCGCGTTGCTATTGTCTTGTGGCTTTTGAGAGTTTCCGCCCAAGGTCCGAGGCGGACCGCCGACCGAAGCTGGGACGGACGAGCGTTCTGGTTGTGGCGGGGCGGAGCCGAGGACGCGACCGGGCTGAGAGAAGTTTTCACTTTCCGACTTGCCACAGATATTTCCCATCTTTTTTTATTTTTTATAGAGGCTAGAGGCTAGAGGCTAGAGGTGGGGATAACCGGACCCAGTAAGGTTCTCTAAACTTAACCTGATCAGTTGCGGGAATGTTTTGCTAAGGTACGTAATCTAGTAACCTAGATGAAACTGGGATTTTACGTTGCTAGGCGGTCTGTTTGCTAGGCGGTAGTGCGATTAGACGCGGAACGGGTGTTTCCATGTGGCGGAATGCAGGGCGTTGTGCTAGAGGCAGATTGATGAATCAATCAAATGAGGCTCAAGAGATCTGTACTACCTATGTAGGTATGCATGTACCTAATGCAAGAGTTTAGGTAAGCTGCTTTAGGTAGATTTACATGCGCACTGGCATATGCACGGACATGTACATGTCTTACATACCGAAACGAGCTTTACACTATGTCCATACATATGTAGGACCCTGAAAGCTGAGGTGGGGTTAGAGGGGAACGTATATCTAAGCGTATATCTAAACGTATACATATCTACATAATTTATACAGAATCAGTATTGGGTTTTTACACAACTAGTAAACGAGTTGTATTCGTAGTTGTGTAAGTACTACGTAGGTACTTGCATGTTCTCAGCCTCCCATTTTAACTCATGTTTTCGAGCATGTGCCTGGTACGGGGAGGGATCCACCATGGGACAGGAACCTTGATGGCCACTTGTCACTGTACGCCATGCTGACTACAATACGCGGTTTAGCCCCACATAAATATTTTCCAACAAATCCATGGCCATTGATTGGTGCAAATCCAACGTCAGCATCAAAAAACCCAGTCAAATCCTGCGGCCAGACCAAGCATCATCAATGCACACAATGCATAAAGAGAAACGACGAAAGGGGTTACGGGAAGTTGACATCTACTAGAGGGGAATTAGAGGTAGTTTTTCAAAGTTTATTGTTAATACTGTATCTTAGTGTCTCTTCACTAAAAAGATTAAAAAATAAAAAATAAAACCAAAAAACCCGTTTCGTACCTTAGCTACATGTACTGCAAGTACCGCAGCCTTGGAACTTTGTCACAGCCCGACCATCACCGACCATCACCGACCATCAAGGTTCTCAACCCTCGACCTGAATTCTGCCCATTTGCCCACAACCACCCTTTCTCCTCTTAACCTTTTTCCCCTTCTTGTAATGAACGAGACGAAGAGCCTCAATTCGTAATATTCCGTGCGGCACGGTGCCGATCTATCCTAATCCCAGGTCTCATCGTTGGCGCACTGGCCAATACTTGATCCCATACCGAAGACATCAAGTTCTAACAACTTCTTCACCCAGTCCACAACCCCAGATCTTCATGCCAAAAAGCTACCGACCTAGAATTTCCTTTCCCGTAACGGGTCATGTTTAGTCGGAACATCGACCATGACTATGTATGGAGGGATGAACGACTCAATCGATCCCAATGATGCAACTTATGGCCTCCCTCCTCTAACATCGTCACCCTCAATAGAGAGACTCACCAATTCTCTCACACCTAATTCTCACAACTTTGATAACGCGTTTTCCTTTGGCCCGTCGTCTTCTCTCGATACTATCGAACCCTCGTCACTAGATCTCCATCATACATCTCATGACGATACTTGCCTAGACAAGTGCGTAGGCACCTTAAACCCCCATGGGATACACCGCAATGCCTTTGGCCCGTCTTTTCCTCCTAGGAACCGGTTTACTGTCTCAGCTTTCACATACCCTTATCATCTGTCTGAGAACAATGTCTTCCAGCAGCCGATGCAACAATTCAACCATTTATATCCGGATCCTTTCCCGGATATGGGCCTGAAGTATGACCTAAATCACGACATCAGGCCAGAGCACCATGGCTCATTTAGTGAGTCACTCCTTGGGAACAACTTCAATGCCACGGACTTAGGGATTCCGCAGTGCCCTGTTCCTGACGATTGCGCTTCCGTGAATTGTAGCAAATTTTCATGCTCGAGCGACTGTTGTTCCACCCAAGTCTGCCAAGAGGAGGAATGTTCTGGAGATGGTACGCCCTGTGACGACCTGCACTGCCTCGATAGCACTACACAAGCCATCGACGAAATGTGGACTCTCAACCAAAGCTGGCATAATCCTATACCATCAGACCTACCCTTACCTCCACATAACCCGCCTTGTAATCACACCAACACCGAGCACGATGTTGCCATTACCCTGCGAGACTTGAGGGCGCCTGGTGCTTTGAACCCTTCGCAGCAGCAGCAGCATGACTTCCAGCAGTTCGAGCGCCGCTTTCTTGATGCAGCTGCAGCTGAGCACCAACTAGACCCTATCCAACAACTCTCCTTACCTATCCACCATCATCCAAGCCTCTCGTGTACCCCTGAGATAGATTCAATACCGACTCCGTTGAATGAATCTTTTAATGAGGCTGAAGGCACGACTCAACTTGTTTGCCAGTGGATAATATCTCCTGGAGGAGAGGGTCAAGATATTTGCGGTCATGTTTGCAAAGATAGCTTTTCTCTCCATGAGCACTTGTGTAGTGACCACATTTCGTTGCTAACAAGCAAGACGAAATATCTCTGTCTCTGGAACGGCTGCCCCCGCCGTGGTGACCAAGTATTCGCCTCTCGTAACAAGCTACGGCGTCATCTTGCAACCCACACTGCTTGTAAGTCGATTTCGCTCAGTCCTCGAGAATGATACTAACAACAGATAAGACAAACCTCATAAATGCGCAATATGTGGCGAGGGCTTCTCAGCACAACAAGCTCTTGACCAACACGTGAGAACGCACACAGGCGAGACGCCGTATAAGTGCGACTTTGAAGGATGTGGCAAGTCTTTCAAGCAGAAGAGTGCTCTAAGTATGTACACGTACCCAATCGTTTCGTATCCTACTAAATCGCAGACTAACCTGAGGTAGCTATGCATAAGCGTACTCATACAGGCGAGAAGCCACTGGAATGCGACATATGCGGCAAGTGCTTCTGCGAATCGTCCAACCTCTCGAAACACCGGAAGACGCATAATCCGGATTACAGATTCAAATGCGATGAGCCTGGCTGTACAAGTCAGTTCATTCGAATCGACCAGTTACGAAGGCATCAGGCCAGACATGAAAGACCGAAGAAGAAGCAAAAGACTCGAATAGCGGCGGGACCAGCTTTCTCGCCTATGTCACCAGAAATACCGCGTAACACCATCCTGGAGCAGGCTTCTATTCAAGCTTAGGGGCCTTGGATGTATCCTCGTTTTACGTCTACTTGGGAACGAGCCATGAATCACAAAGCGAACTACATACTGGAAGGCTCTTAGCCAGGGAGGGATGATATCATTGGGTTTGTAGCATTTGAAAGATTTAGGAGTACGTGGCTCTAAGCGGTCGGGATTATAGGCGGTAAATTTTGGGGCACCATACATGATATGATGTACATAATAGTGATCAAAAGCGGGAGCGGGAGCGGCAGCGGCAGCGATTCAATCTATTAATTAGAGCGTCTTATTAAACAAAGTACCGAATTCTAATATTGCATAACCTAACGTGGTGAATCGTAGACATAGTGACTTGGGGGTCTGAATAAGTAACATTTATATATTATTTCTTATTGTAAAGGCTTGATCCGCACTTGTAATGCAAGGTCAGCCGATCTTGTACACGGAGTTTGGTTGTCTAGCCGGTTATCGTGAGATGACTGTTCGATTTCACTAATATGATCACCAAGGTGCCTACCTACTATACCAACTTACTATGCCTAGAATCCTTCGACACTTTAAAGAAACAAGAATTGTCTTGCGGTAGAATGTCTTCGTCATTATATACTTACTAGATTAGCAAATCGACATAGGAGCTGGTATATATCCGCTTAGATCCACGAACCGCTGGCGGGACTAGATGGTCTAAAAAATTAGATTATAGTATGTCGATGCTAGTATAGGTAAGCATAACGTCTTTGACTGATTTTTATCATTGGTTAAATCTATCACGGTAATGTGGCTTAATACATGGAACACCTATGGAAGGTAGTCACTTAGATTTGAGACGTTGGCAAATCACATATACGCAATAAGCCGCGATAACTTGTTCAGCGCCCGAAGGCAAGTCTTTTTGCATTGGGCAGCGACATTGACTGCAAAGTGTGACCTCGTAAACACCTATGAACCGAAAAAGCCGTGTAATGCCATGCAAATATCAGGATTCCTTTTTTTTTTTTTGGAATGACCACGACGCCCGTCTACTACCTCAAAAAGCGTCCACGTTTCCCTTTCCCACAACCGATCCTATTCGTCTAAGCAGCCTATAGATACCCGCGATGTTAGCTCGACGGCCTCAGTTGAATAGAACGATATCCTCGTAGCTATTTTGTGCACAGCTAAATTCAGGGGGTTCAGCGTACCTTAACAGCGTACTTTCGCTGAGGGAAATGCGAGGCTCGCTTGCGTGTCTTCTCGAGGGTCTTGGACTTCTCTTCGGGCGACAGTCGGCGGCGGATGGCGCGGGTCTGCTTAGGTCGGAGATCCAGAGGGAGGTACTTCTTGTTCTTGTAGAACAAACGTAGCTGTGATCGTTGCTTAAGGTTCACGACTGTGAGGACGCGGGCGATAGACTTTCGGAGGTCGTGGCTAGAGAGCAGGGTGCATTGTTAGTGATGAAAATCCTATGTACGGTTGCCTTTTTTCTTCACTCGTGTGGCTGTCGCGGGTGGGAGGGGGAAGGCTCGAAAAGTTGTAATAGCACAGAAAACCACAATCGGCTCGAAATGGTGTAAACATACATCTTGTTAAGCTTGCTACCGCTAGAAACGACCTGCTGGATGCGGAGCTGGCCGAGCTCGGTCTTGAGCTCTCCGAGAGTCTTCAGTAAGTCCTCCTTGCTCTTGTTCCAGAGCTGACCCGTCTTGACCTTAGAAGTCGACTAAAAAGAAGAATTAGCGGCGATAATTCGATCTTTTGACGCATGCGGCGGTCGCATTGATTGATCGGTCGACTTACCATCTTGAATGCTGGATGTTTTAGTAACGAGGTGAGGTCGGGTCTCCGGTAAACTTTCTTGAGGTTGTCTTGAAATTTCCGCCTAGAGAATTTGGTAGACTGCTAAAAGAATTGATTTGGTCGCAGTAGGGTTGTGGGCTGAAAAGTTTGGTCAGGTGACTGATAATCTAAAAAGACCCGCCTTTGTGCAGCTAGACGAGCGGAGGTTTCCTGCCCATTTCCATGAGTACCTAGGTACCTATACCTACGTACCTTCACTAGCCACACCACCTGGAATGCACAGCCATACCTATATGAATTAGGTACCTAACCCCTCGGAATGCGCTGTTACCGAAATCCCAAGATACATGATTACCTAATGTATCTAATACCTAGTACGAAAGCCTCGAACATCACGACCTTTTACTAAAACCATTATCGTCATCAACGTGCCACTTACACAAGCGCTTCCCGTGTCCATTAATCTTACGGCCTATACGAATCTACTATCGATAGCGTTACCCAGGGCTACTCGTTGTTGCATGTAGTAATAATACCAGTGCCTGGCTTTCAGCAACGTATCCTGCATTACGAATTGCTTACATGGGACGTCCACATTAAAGAAGCAGTCTCTGCGTAGTTTCTCCCACACGCCGTGCTTTGGGGATGACTAGTACCTCTGGAACTCGACCTTAATATTCAATTTTTATAATCCAACTTCAGCCATGGCAGCGCCGACAGGGAACCAGGGCTGGGCTCAATTGCGCCAACAAGCTCGAAGCTTAGAATCCCAGGTACTACACATACCAACTATGCGCAAAGTCAAGGCAATACTGACCTCACAACTCATAGACGGAGACGCTGTTTCATACCTACTCACAATTCTCTACCGTCCCTAATATCCCGGCGAAGCCGACTAAAGAAGAACGAGAGACGGAAGCAAAGCTAGAGGAGATACTCGATAAGGTAGAACTACGCCATCTAACCTGCCTGCCGAACACTGGCCTATGTATACCTTAACTAACTGCTATTTAAAGAGGGACAATATCGTCAACCAACTCGCGCGTCTCCTAGACTCCGAAGCGAGCCTTACATCCTCCGCCCTTAAGCAGAACAACCTGTCCCTCCTCCGCGAGAAGCTCGCCGAGCACAGACGAGATCTAGGGCGGTTACGGTCCGGCCTGCAGGAAGCACGGAACCGCGCGAATTTGCTCTCAAACGTCCGCGATGACATCCAGACCTATCGAGCGAACAACCCCGAAGCCGCCGAGGCCGAGTACATGCTAGACGAGCGCAACCGCATCGACAACAGCCACAATATGGTCGACAGCGTGCTTAGCCAGGCCTACGCCACCAACGAGAATTTCCTCGTGCAGCGGGAAACCCTGGCCAGCATCAACCGGAGGATCACTATGGCCGCGAGCCAAGTCCCCGGCTTAAACACCCTGATTGGCAAGATCTCGGCGCGGAAGCGGCGAGATAGCTTTATCATGGGCGGATTCATCGCGTTCTGCTTCGTGATCTTCTGGTTCTTCTTGTAGGCGGTAGCGGCAATGAAGATCGGCGGCTTGTCTTTTTGGACTAGGGTGGAGATAGATACCTTGGCTTTTCTAGTTGGCGTTATTTCCTGCAAGGCGTTCCGGCTATTCAGAGGGGGCGAGGGGGCGAAAGTACGCTGTATAATACGAAGGGGAAAATATATGCCAGAGACTTGGTGTCATAGAACACCTATCAAATGGATGGCGATGGCTAATACGACTAGCTCGCACCGTTGTGATATAACATAGAACAATCAAGGGGAACTTTTAGCGTTGAGCTATTTGCCTTGTAAATTGAGGAGCGGGTACCATTTTTGATCGTGGCACGTAATAATACATGGCCTGTTAACTTTTATTGGAGCTCTTTGCCTCGTCTAAGAGTCGCTGGACGCCCTTAACTAAACCTTCCCGTTCGTGATCCTCGCTAGGGCCGCTACCAGCCCATCGTATCCTGCATTCGCCGTCGAGGAGGTATACGTAACCGACACTCTTATTTAAAAGACCAGTGTTCTCGCGAATCTCATCATCAAGCCCCTTCCGCACAAGGAAGTACCGGTCCCAATTCGGCTCGCCAATGCGCCGTCTAATCCCGCCCATAAACAGCCTAATCAGCCAGGCCTTCATGGAGTTGTCCTCGTAATTAATCCAGACTCGCTGGACCACTTCCTCGTTCTGCTGCAGCACCGTCTCCAGCCCGGGATTGGCTTCCTTGGACACGAACGAGTTGATCTGGTTCTCGGCCCACACGTTGCTGAACACGCTGACGACGGAGATCTTACCCTGTAGCGCGGGCGTCGTGTCGCGGGGCTTGCGGTCGCTCTTTAGTAGTGTTTGCCCGAATAGGTTCGGGAAGAAGAGAGATAGCTCCCCTTTGAAGGGGCGCGGCGGGGCGAAGAATGTCTTGCCCTTGTGGAAGCGCAGGTTGCCCCAGTCGCGGTAGTACGGGCGCGTCATCTTGCTCATCCTGTGGGTAGCGGGCATGTTAGTTAGCTACCTCGCCGAAGCATTGTGGACAATTTAGAGAAGAAAGGGGGGGGGGGGGGGGGGGGGGGGCATTGTTGCGGTAAAGTTCGAGCCGGCCGTTTTTATGGTTTGGGTTTGTTAAAAATTCAAAGCGGGGTTGGTTTAAAGACCGGTGTTATATTCAGGT